>NW_023464039.1:0-12039 GCF_013731165.1 Rhagoletis pomonella | reverse complement strand
TTTGGTATCGATACTTTTGAACGAAGTACTGAGTAGGTATCGAAAAAACAAATACTCGTATATAAACACGATACCAAGGAAAATTTGGTTTCGGCAATTTCTCCTCCACTGTTATTCCGAATATGAAGCGCCTTGTTCTTTATGGCTGCTTAATTGCCAGCAAAAATCGCGATAATGCGACAAAATCGATATAGTGCAAAGAATTCACGTTCTAATTGCTTCACCAAAATCGATGTAATGCGACGTATTTTCAGTAGAGACGTTTCAACGCGATTTAAAGCTCCCTGAGTAACTCTACGGCTTTAACGCTCATTAGCATATTAAGACCTTGAGCAAAATGCAAAGAAATACATTCGCTGGAAAGACTATCGGGTAATGCTAAAGCTAGTGGGATTCTCGCTCAGTTATTTAAGAAAATCAACAAAGAGGAAAAATAGTAGGGTACAATGAGCTGATAAAAAAAATTCGGGGAAAAAACTGAAATATTTCTCGAAGAGTAGATGTCAAATAGAAAAATTATTTTAGTTCGCGGTATATAGATAGTAAAAAATCTTTCTATTTTAAATGTTTTTAAAAATTTCTTTCAGTAAAATTACATCCGTATCTTTTTGTTTCTGTACTTTCCATGCTTCTATTGTATGCGGAATTCTACCAGGGGAAGTAATAAGGAGATATTTTTGAGACTTTCGGGGGTATTTAAATATTTGGCTCATAATTGTTGTATATAATAGTCCATTTGCACTGCGGCAAAATCTTTGGAAATCTCAGAAAAAATTGTATGAGCAAAATTTTTTTAAACGAGATTTACTTTCTCGTAATCGTTTCCAATGAATTGTGTGTTAAATACTATTCACCATTAAACATATAAGGGCTGTTCAGGATGTTGAGGATATGGTTTGGATTTGCATTTGCAAATTTTATGCTTGCTGTCATGGAAACCGTGTGCATTTTATTGTTGTGAATTTATAAATGCAACGAATATGCAAATGCAAGAGCATATGCACAAGATCCTGAACAGCCCTATTTAGGATTCCCAGATAATAGTTAATTTATGACATAAAAAATGACTTATTTAGTCCATAAGAAATACCTTCATAATCAAATGTATCGATATGAGTAGGTATCGATACTTTAGATCCGATATTTTTCAGGTATCGATACTTCCTTTCGATACTACTTCCAAGTAAATGTATAGATATCTACAAGGTAACGTTTCATCCCTAAAACAAACAAACAAATGCAACAACAATTTCAAGGAGCAAGTAGCAGCGTTGCCACTTGTTTGGCATATTTAAATAAAGTTGATCTGAAACCCAACGAAAGCTAAATGGCATTTAAATAGCACTTCAAAATTTAACTTAAGAGCCGTTTAAATATGCATTTGATATTGGCCCTCCGACCTTTAAAACATGAATTCATGTAGGATCCGTTATATCTTCTTTTTTTAAAGGAGGGTTTTCTTCGTATGGACTTGATCTTTTAAATTTTTAGTGGTTGTAAGATCCACCGAAAAAGTTCAATGTACATCTGTGTTCGGTAACAAATTTAGCGATTCTGCTTCTGGCTCCGTTCCACACGTAGTTCTTTGCAGTTTCAAGTAGTCGGAGGCCCACCCACGGACAATTGGAGGAAAATTGAGCTAAAATCTCAGGTGAGATAACGATGCCTTTGACTACTTTATAGAAGAAGCGGATCACCAGCCTGTCTTCTGCCTGTTAAGGACTAATATATACACAAGCATATCCTCGAATTTCGCCCTTTTAACTTTATTAGCATAAAAAAATAAATTTATTATAAGGACCTTTTCAAAACCTATTTGTCCTTGTGAACCAAAAGACTTTAATTTTAATTTTAGAACTAAAGTGCGATCAGCTCAAAATAAAAATTTGAGGGATTTTTTTTGCATAAATCAATTCATAGGACTTACATCCAACTAATGGAGATATTTTTTTCTTCATGATTATATACATTAACTAAAAAAGTTCTGTTATACCTGTTTTTGTATTAATTGCGTTGAATCTGTACGATCCACAAGCAGTTAAATTTCGCTCTATAAATTCTGAGTTGCTCACTTTACACAGATAAAATGATACAATTAAAACGCAAGTTTTTAAAAGAAATTGTAAAATATACAGTATTTGTATTTACGTCTTTAAAACGAAACATTTGCAAAACAAAAACGATCGTTATAATATATTCACTTTTTTTTACTAAGGAGAACAAACGACATTAAAGAAATAGCGCCAAAAATGCGTATTTTCAAAACTAAAAAGAAACATTTTAGAATATTGTAGCCAACAAGCTGTAGTGCGACACAATTTTCAACAAGTAAAATAAAACTAGACATTTTTAAAATAAAAAACGTTAATTTATTTGCAGTCAATTAAGTATGAAAAATATTTAAAACTAAAATGATTTGCATTGGAATTTAAAAATGTATGTTTGCATCATTGTCGGAAAAATTGTGTTCAGATAAATAAGTTACTTCAATCTTCAGAAGAGGCAATGAAGTATACAATACTGCCATTCTAACTACCTAACTACATAAAAGGGACATTGGTGGGCTTCTTTGGGCGAAAAAAGCTTTGGTACGAGTAACTTACAAAAACAAATACTTATGGATTATTAAATAATAATTTAAACCTTTCTTAATTTAAATTACAGGATTTGACCAGCGTAAAGCAAAATTAGCAGGCCCAGCTTGGAAGTAAGGCAGGAACATCTGTATGTATTTATTTATGTATGTACATATATAGTAATATGTAAAACATCTGTATTTCATTTATTAAATGTTGTAACTTATTTATAAGTATATGTTTATCAATATATTTATGACAATGTGTGTACCAAACGAATTGTTGTGATTTAATAAAAATAAAATTTGAATATCATATTTGAAATCGAATATTTTTAAAATGAGGAAAAAACATTTTAGGATTTAATTTCAACATGCGCATATTCAATTACACAGTGCGACAGCCATTTTACACTTTTGAAGCGACCTAGCTGAGATTGTTCATCTGGTCGAGTTATACACGAAACGGCCATTAAAAAGTTTCTAACACCCCCAAAATCTGGATTTAAGGCCAAAAAAACCGTTTTTTCAGTTTCTTCTTAAAAAAAAATTCATTAAAAAACCAATTTTCAACCGATTTCAAAATTCTCAACGGTTTTGGGTAGAGAATTGTTGACACTTTCGAAATATATATAGTGTTTTATTCATTTGAAAAAAGTATGATATGTTTTTTAAGCCAGAAGTTGAAATTTTTGGAAATTTCATCCGGTTTTCCGGTTTCGACGTCATTTTTTTGCCACTAATTGACAATGAATGAACCTCTTTGGGCATGTGTCATCGAGAGGCATTCATTACTTAATTATACCACTTTTTTATTTTTGGAAAGGACTTAAAGTTTTCAAGTTATGCAGCATAATCCAAAATTTCATGTTTTGGTCTCAAACGTCCTATAGGGGTACTGTGCGTAAGTTAAGAAATTGGTTAAGTTTAAGGACATTGATGGTTTTTTAAGTAACAAATAGTCATTTTTAGCGATAGTTAGATTAAAAACATATATATCAGTGGTCGCAAACAATAATGACCTAAGTCGAGATATGTCGGTTTGTCCAATTAATCTTCGTTTAACAGAGCAATAATGCACTTTTATTTTTAATGTTTATCATATACTTGATTTAGAATGAGGGTTTGGTAAATATATACTACTAATTCGAGACTTTGGGCGTTTTCTGCAACCTTTTTTATGGCATTATTTCTGACTTTGAACTGAGAAACGATACCGATATGAATACAATTTTTTCCTGTAAAGCTGATGAAATCGGCCACCTAGTTCATAGCTAGACTGACCAAGATTATCCAAATGAGAATGCCAAAAATGGATCTTGATGGATATTTTGCATACAATTTCTAAATTAGTTTCCGAGAATTCTTGAACCACTTCCTTGTATATTGAACTTTCTTCATTTACAAGATAGCTATTACCCATAGAGCTGTATTTTCTACTTGTTTCATCAATCGTCAGATTGCGAATCTGGTCATTAATGCAGTCACTAAAACGTCATATTCTTAATAAACTTCGCGTAATTAATTACACGGGATCATTCGCTCCAAAAAAAATTGAAATGTGTGATAAACACAACCGGTTTTGTTACGTGTGTGGCTTGTTTGTTGACAAGCCACATCGCTCGGAGTTTAAAAAGAATCAAGCAGTGGTTCACTCCTTCAACGACTTGTTTAAACTCTCATACGTTGAAAGTGCTTGGTATGAACCCGAAAGTGTTTGCTCGACGTGCTCTGCAGTACTGAAGAAAGTGAAATCCGGTAAGTGTTATAACCAGCATTTGTTATTTGAGACTCCCATGACTTGGCATTATCAACCGTATCACAAGTCGAAAGATTGCTACTTCTGCCAAACAGATACCGTTGGCCATCACTACAAAACTCGCAATCTCATGAAATATGCTAATGTGTTGACTGTATCGAGACCAACCCCGAAAGAAAACACAGGGGAGCCAACTGCAAACGGACAAGCAGACCCTTGCAGCGAGTTCCCGATTGAAAAAAATGAGGACTCGTCGTATGTTCCAAATCGGGCAGTAGTAAAGAAACGACATTTTATATCTAGCCAAGATTATAGTGATCTTAGTCGAGATTTGAATCTGTCTTATAGAGAAACAGAGATCCTGGGTTCACGAATAAAGCAGTGGAATGTAGTGGATGATGACTTTAAAGTGACATTCACACGAAACTTAGACTTATCGTCATTCGAAGAAGTTTTTAAGGCTGATGATATAGACAATAAACTTGTATATTGTGTTGATGTGGATGGATTGTTTGCTGCCTTCGATCACGTGTACTGCGCAAAAGATTGGCGATTATTTCTGGACGGTTCTTGAAAAATAGTATGTATTTTATTTATCATAAGTGTGAGAAAACCAAAATTAAGCAATATTAAAAAATTTACGTTTAATTCACGAAATTCGTAGGTCTGAAAGTAGTATTAATTCACAACGAGAATCAGTTGCCAACAGTTCCAATAGCATAAGCTACTGATATGAAAGAGACGTATCAAACGATGGAAAAGATTTTACGATTAATCAATTACAATAAACATCAATGGCAAATTGTCTCAGACCTCAAAGTTCTGACAATACTTCTGGGAATGCAAGGAGGCTACACTAAGCACCCGTGCTATTTCTGCGAATGGGACAGTCGTGCCAAGGATCCTTACAAGTGTAGCGTGTGGCCTCCGAGAAAGGGGTTTCAAATTGGAATTAAAAATGTTCTCAATATCCCATTAGTAAAACCTGATAACATTATCTTGCCGCCATTGGACCTAAAGTTGGGCTACATGAAACAATTTGTAAAACGACTCGACAAAAACAGCGAGTCATTTCTGCACCTGGAAACAGTTTTTCCCAAACTAAGTGATGCTAAAATAAAAGAAGGTACCTACTTTCGAAGAGTTTGCCGACTATTAATTTTTTCGAAAACGCATCTGCAACCATTTTAATTCTTTACTTTACAGGCATTTTCATCGGACCCCGGATTCGCAAGCTGATGATTGATGAGAATTTTGTCGAAAAACTGAACGAAGTAGAAAAGAGAGCATGGCTGAGTTTTATCTCTTTATGTCATAACTATCTTGGAAATGAAAGAAGTTCTAATTATAAGGAAGTGGTTCAAGAGTTTTTGGAAGCTTATGGAGAAATGGGATGCAAAATGTCAATCAAGATACATTTTTTGCACTCTCACTTGGATTTCTTCCCGGATAATCTGGGTCAGTTTAGCGACGAGCAAGGTGAACGATTTCACCAGGAAATCTCGGCAATAGAAAAGCGCTTTGCTGGAAAAAACCACGTTAAGATGATCGCTAATTACTGCTGGTCGCTCAAACGTGAAACCGACGACCTGTATTATAAGCGCAAAAGATCCAGGAAACATTTTTAATTCGAATTGGTTGAGGTATGTAGTTAGCGAGCATCTTAAAGTGGTTTTTTTTTTGTATCTTGATTGACATTTTGCATCCCATTTCTACATAAGCTTCCAAAAGTAATTAGCTAACATCTTAACCATTGTTAAACATTTCCCATTGTTTTGTATAAAGTGTTCTAATGAGTGCAAAATTTTATGAAAAATATATATGTTATCAATCTAACTATCGCTAAAAACGACTGTTTGCTATCTAAAGGTTCACTTGCGCAGCCAAATTTATATTTTTGACTTAGAGTTAACATTAAATGAAGGCTGAAACTCGTACGGTTTAGACAACTTTTCAAATTAACATTGAGTTAAAAAGATAACTGGCTGTCGTGCAATGATTTTTTCATGTAAAATGCTAAAAATGGGGGTTTTTGTGAAATTTTTGTATGGGGAACCCCACAGGTGGGGTCTTAGGGGGGGTTCCACTGGCATGGGTGGGTCGGCCCTACAAAGTTAGTGGGGGTCGGTCATACATTTAAATACGATTGGGGCACTCTAAATGGGTCAACTTAGGATTTTTCAAGCTTTGGCGCTCAAGGTCAAAAGTACGAAGTCGGGACATCAGAATTGGTTTTAGAGGTATGCTTCCTTCGGCAAAGTATCTTATTTTGATCCCTAAAATACGATTTTTCTTGTCACTTGGGTGATTTTCAAATCGACCCGCCTTCTAATACATAGTACCCCTGTAGGGCGCTTGAGACCAAAAAATTTGATTTTGGATTATGCTGCATATCTTGAAAACTTGAAGTCCTTTCCCAAAAAAAAAAACACTTGTGTAATTAAGTAGTGAATGCCTCTCGATGACACATGCCCAAAGAAGTTCATTCATTGTCAATTAGTGGCAAAAAAATTACGTCGAAACCGGAAAAACCGAAAAAATTTTCAAAAAATTCAACTTCTCGCGTGAAAAACATCTCATACCCCTCTCAAATGAACAAAACACTGTATATATTTCGAAAGTGTCAACAGTTCTCTGCCCAAAACCGTTGAGAATTTAAAAAACGGTTGAAAATAAGATTTTTAGTGATTTTTTTTTTCAACGAAAACTCTGAAAAAACGGTTTTTTGGCCTTAAATCCAGATTTTGGGGGTGTTACAAATCCTTTGAAGGGTGTTTCGTGGATAACTCGACCAGATGAACAATCTCTACTAGGTCGCTTCAAAAGTGTATTCAATTTTGTTTTTTTTGTAGCACTGTGTTATCAAACAATCGTTTTTAAAAACGATTTGAAAATGTGCGTATCAAAAACAGAAACATGGATATTGGAAATTGAATTGAAAATTTTCGTTCTCAAAATTTAAATAAATATTGAAGGTGCAAAACCTGGGTCAAAACGTTCTTAAAAGTGAAACGTTCCATACAAATTTGAAAACGAAAATTTCTCTGAGTAGATCTAGATGTGCGATATTAGTATTCCACATTGCATTTAAAATAATTTTTTTGGATTAACCATATTTTTGACAGTCCTTTAAAAAAAATCCGGACGTCGGAATGAAAAACTTAAAACGCAGTTTCACTAAATCTGGCCCATAGCTTCGTGAGTATATTGATTGTATCGTGTGTTTTGAAATTTTTTGGTTTTTGTCGCACGGTGTAATCACATCCAAACTGTATGAATTTGACTGCCTAATATTATTTCTACAACATTCTCCATTTTCAACTGATTTTGGACTTTGATAGCTTCCTAAATAGGAAATTTCAATGCAAATCAGGCATTATATATATATATAAAACCACCTATTTTTCATATATTTCACGCACTTTAGCACTTCCCCGGCTTTGCGCGGCCTCTAAATATTATCCGATCGCCACCAAATTGCATATTGCAAGCATTAATTCTAAAAGGAAACTTTTTCTGCCCGGCGGTTTGAAATTCAGATTTAAGGGCCAGTCTATTGTATATATATTTCTAATATTTTATGGTAAATTAAATATAAATAATGAAGGGACGCGATACAAATTTAGGTTTTTTACTTTACCATGGACCGATGTACAATGGTTCAAAATAATAATATATAAATAATAAAATTTGCAAGATACTAGTTGAGCCCGCTTTTTGAATTTTTTTTTGTTTGTATTACATTTTTTAGTGCAAAGTGCAGAAAAAGTATAAAAATAGCAATTTTGAAGAAAATCGATTATTCTGTTAATTAATGAATGTTACATAATAAATACGAGTTGAAAACAATTGTAAGGTTCCCTCAAAAAGAAAAAAAAAAGTTTCACAAGGAAAATTTTAAGTATTAGATATAAAAAAAAGTTTACCAAAATTAAAAACAAAATTTGGAGTTTCTAGAAAAATGTTGGGCATGCAGTTTTATAGATCAATAAACTTTAGAACAAAAAGTGCAATTTGCAAGTGTCTTAGAGGTTGCGTTGATTTGTAATAATTTTTTTCGCTAAACCCGTGTTTGCACTGTTCAAAAGTTGAACGAAAGTAGCTGCCCATCAACTTCATTGAAAGCGATTTGTTGAAAGGCCGTTTACACAGTTCAACTCTCGCATTCAACAAAAGGTTGAACGAAAAAGTTGAACAATGCAAACGCTGCTTAACATTTCGAGCATATCTGCATGCTATATGGGAAATAAAAGCGTTTTCTTATTGATAATCATCGCAAACTCTTTGCCACTTGCAACTTGCACTTTATTATATTAAAATTTAATATTCTATAAAACTGCATAACCAGAACTTTAATAAAACCAAAAAGGAACAAGTATTAAATATATGTTTTCCACCTTTCCGAAAACTTACGCTACATGGTAAGACGGGGGGTTTTACCCCTATTTTAAACATCTTTGATAGAACATTAGACATAAAGAGATAAACTTATATAGTCATGTGGGCGATATCACGCCCGTTTTCCAAAATTCCAAACAATGTTACTTCTTTTCAAGGGATTGTTTTTAGTATAAATTTTTAGTAAATTAGCGCCCTTAAATTTCGAAATATTGAAGTTTCAAGCATTTCTGAAATTATATGAAAAGCGGTCGTAATTTTAGTCCGATTTGAATAATTGTCAACGGTTTGCTTTTATGTGGCAAGCACAATAACCATACCGAGTTTGGTACAAATTGGTAGAACGGTTACCGAGATACATATATCGTCGTTTAAAGTACAAAACCGCGTATCGTCATTCTGCAAAACCGTAACTGACATTTGCTGCCAAAAATTGGATTTGCTCACAAAAGCTCTTGGCTCAATCCTTATCCATTCGTACTGAAATATACTAGCCACAAATGCGATTGCTTGATAAAAAAGAGAACCATTTTGAAATATGAGTGTTTTTACTCTCTAGAAAATAATTGACATAATTCACATACGCGGTTTTGCATTTTGTTGATACGCGGTTTGTACTTTAAACGTCGATATTTAATCATAAGTGGGCGGTGCCACACCTATTTCCCAAAATTCTATCACAAATGTAATAAATTATCTTTAATATTTACTGGTTTATCGAATATTTCGTATTTCTCTAAATTACCGTTATATGGGATGTGTGCGTGGTTATTGCCCGATTTTTAAAATTGCTGCACCAAGGCCAACAACTGTGCCAAGTTTGGAAGAAATTGGTTCAGCGGTTACCAAGATATACACATGTAACCATAAGTGGGGGTGGCTACGCCCATTTTCCAAAAATTTATAATATTCTTATTTTTCGTCTAAAAATTATTGAAAATATCAATTTTGAGTGAATAATCTTCAGTAGTTACTAAAATGTCGCAGTTTTCGTATTTCTAAAAATTACCGTTATATGGGAGGTACGCGTGGCTATTGTCCGATTTTTCCCATTTTCAATACCATCCGTCCTACACCCGAAAGAAGTGCACGCACCAAGTTTCGTTAAGATATCTCAATTTTTACTCGAGTTATGGTGTGCACAGGCGGACGGACAGACAGTCACCGCTTAATCGATTTCTCTTTTCATTCTGATCATTTATTTATATCTATCGCGATTCGTTTTGCCTGTTACAAACAACCGTTATGTGAACAAAGTTATAATAGACTTGTGCACAAGTGCGGTCGGGTATAAAAAAATAACAAGTAATTTTTATCAAAAAAAACCGACTTAAAAAAAATATATATATATATCTATATATTTCATGATCCATATATTTCATGATCCAATGATCGGATCTAAACCAAATTAGTATGGGTCCACCTCTGAGACACTACCTTTCCGTTGTAAAAAGAATTATTGAAATCGGTGTTGACGTGGTGCAAAGTTATGCGGTAACATACATAAAAAAAAAAAATAAAAAAAATATTCCGACGAACTGATAACCTCCTCCTTTTTGGGAAGTCGGTTAATAATTTGGTGAACATTTTTTTACATTTATTTATTTTTTTCACCAATTTTTATTGAGCTTGAGGCCGTTTTTAATGAAAAACTTATTGTGGAAAAGCAACAATAATTTGAAAAAATGGTAGAAGTGATAACTATATCGGATTTTTGTTTTTGTTTTGGGAGAGCCCTACAATTTCAAC
This sequence comes from Rhagoletis pomonella, assembly GCF_013731165.1. Classification (NCBI taxonomy): domain Eukaryota; kingdom Metazoa; phylum Arthropoda; class Insecta; order Diptera; family Tephritidae; genus Rhagoletis; species Rhagoletis pomonella. Next base: position 1,558 of record NW_023464039.1, on the reverse strand, counting down.
TAGTGTTTATTTACGAACTGGAACAGGAGAATCGATTTTTTCAAAATTGCTACTTTTTCTCCATTTTGCACTAAAAAATTTAATACAAACAAACAAAAATTCAAAAATTGGGCTAAGTTGGTCTCTTGTAAAATTTATTAGCTTTGATTAAAAAAAATAATTAAATTGAGTGAACAATTAAGGCTCCAGTGAATTGTGAACACAAAATGCAAATTTTGAACCACTGTAAGGAGGACCGTGGAGGTATTACGATACGAAAAGAGGTAAAAGGTTGGGAACCCCTGCTACAGATTATTAGGTTATAAAGTTTTTTATACCATTTTTTGAAACATGAGAAAAATTTTCAATTCAATTTGGTTAAAGTCTTTTCAGAAATATTGCCACAGCATTTTGCCAGTTTTAAGGGTTATTTAAACAATATAAACTCACATCCATCAGTTAACTGTTAACCTTTTTCTTGCTAATTGTGTGTCAAGTTTCCACTGTGAAAAAGGCTTCTACAGTATTTTCAGAAAAATTTAAAAAATTTATTTCAAATTCGTTTCACTTGTTGGGCGTATAACTAACTACATACTTGGGTTGTGTATGTAAATTCTTTTAAATGTACATTAGGGTGCATCACCCTCTTTAATAAAAATCCGAAATCTGCCAAAATAATCCGGAAAGATATTGTTCGAAAAATACCTCCATAAATTTAGTCAATTTAATCACCTCAGATGATTGAAAAGTTTAAGATTAAAAATTCTCCAAACAAATTTGATCAACGGAATTAAAATAATGAGATTGTTGTAGGTATTTAAAAATCGGTCTAAGTCACTTAAATCCTTTCCGGTAGAAAAACCGCAAGCTTTTTTGGTGATGCACTTTAATGTACATATGTACTTATAAAATATCTTGGATGCGTTTTAAGGTTCTAATTCGAATATAACAGTATTTTCCTATTGCTATAAAATACTTTTTTTGACATTTAGGTGTGTAAATTGTGTTTGGCTGTATAAATAACCTTTTGGATTTTTTACTTAAAATCGAATAGTTAATTTAGTTTAATTTTTCTTTTTTTGAATATTCCTTCCTAAAATATGTCGTTAATGATTTTTATGAGCTTTGAATAATGCAAATTTTAAAAAATTATTTTATAAATAAATTTTACTACACAACAATTTAGTGCTACTTCGAAGCTCCGCTCGTTTTCGTATCAGATTTTTATAGCCTATTTCCACCAAAAGTTTAATTGCAGTTAAGAGCTCAGATAAGTACCAATTATTTTAACATGGAGCGATTGGCTATGTTTATTTCTTACTTTTTGCTTTCATACTTTCGTTTGCTTGTACTTAATATGACCAATTACCCAGTTCCGGTGATAATCTCGTTTTTCCAATGGGCATAAACTGCAGTTAAGGCTTGGTGGAAATGCCCTATTATATTTTCGGAGTCTCCGATCACAAATATTTTTCTTAGAAACTTAGTGGAAAAGATATAAATGAGTACATGTTTTTTTGTCAATTTATTAATATGTATGTATGCTACTATTTACGTACATAGTCTGTATTTTGGCATC
>NW_023464038.1:8557-12041 GCF_013731165.1 Rhagoletis pomonella | reverse complement strand
CTAGTTCAGATTTTTTTTTATTTGTATAATCAAATTTAATACATAGTATCTAATTAGTAATTAGAGTTAACAATTTATATATTTTTCATTATGAAAAGAAGCATTTCCGCATTACCGGTCAACAACCGGTTTCTATTTTCAACATACATGCTACCCGATGCACTAAACACTCTTTTTGAATTCACTGAGGAAGGTGGTTCGCAGAGATACTTCATTGCCAGTGTAAACAAATTTGGAAATTCTTTGCGACTATGCTTACAACAAATTAAATAATCTTCATGTCTGGGTATAAGGGGTAGCTGTAAATATTTCTCCATCGTTTGGCTATCCATATCACTACAAAAACTGGAATCAGCCAAGGCATGTATATAGACTAGGGCTGCCAGACGTCATGGTTTTCCAGGATATCTTCTGGTTTTGACAAATTGTCCTGGTGTCCTGGTCCACACTCCTGTCCGGCTTTTTTTTAATGAAGATCAATGCAGACAGCCATTTTATATTTGGCAGATTTTTGGTATAAAAACAAGATTAGATTTCTGTTATTACCCTGTGGGGAAAATCTCTAGTTCTGAACTGGGGCGCTTCTAGTACATTTAGACCCAGTACTGGTTCGCGATAAATCTCTTTTGCATGCAAGCAACTGGCGAATTTAACATGGCGATGTCCTAGGAAGAGTCAATTGCCCCCCGCTGCAGCCCTTTTTCGATAGTTCCGAACTAGTCCTAAATTCTATAGTTCCGAACCAGTTCGGAAATCGATAGACGAAAGAAAAAAGTATCATGATTTTTCAATCTTTTTGGTTCTTCCGTGTGTGCGATTTTAAGTTATTTTGGAAGAAATGTGTTTTCAATTTGAAATTAAATTTGTTTGAATGATTGTAAGAAATGTACGTTTACATACCTTTAGCTGTAGCTGAGTTTGCAGAGGTGCTCGCTGTTATTTCTTAGATTCCAGACGGTCCCAAGATGTTGAAATGTTTACACAAATTTTAGTTTTGTATTACCAAGCGATGAAAAAGTATCTGCGAAATGTAGAATAGAAGCGTATTTGAACGAAAAAGCCGCCAAACACATATCTATGTAAAGTAAACAAGCCCCCCGCTGCATCCCTTATTCGATAGTTCCGAATTAGTTCTAAATTCGACAAATAAGATCTAGTTCGTTCTGCATCCCTTTTTCTATAGTTCCGAACCATTTCTAAATTCGTCACTTTAGATATCGATTTCTATTGAAAAAACTGAAATAAATTAGTTTTTTAAAAGTACCACTTTTCACCGATTTTGGACTGGTGGGGATTTAGTTCATATCGGACTAGTTCGTCTTTGGCGATAAAGACCTAGTACGGAACTAGAAATTTGATTCACTAGTCCGCGGTTTCCCTACAGGGTAGTAGTCGAAAATCGATAACCGCACGTTTTTCTAACATGTTGAATAATACCTGACGAGCTTCCTTTTTTTATAGTTCATTTGATTAAATTCTTACTTTTTTATCTTCACGCAAATACAAGTTACTTAACAGGTACACCGCTAATGGGCTATACGTACTTCCCAGCAGATAATTTCAGGATCTAAAATCTCGTCCAAAAGGCCTTTATGAAAGTCGTTCCTTTCTCCTTTCTTTTTTGTATGGAGTGGCTCAAACTGAAGAGCTTCTGCTTTCGCTACCCAAAGGAGAGCTTCCAGAAGGCCTTTTGGAGAAATTCTTTTAATTCATAAAAATCATACTCATTAATGAATTTATTAATGCTTATTGAATTTCATTTTTTTATTTATTTATTTGTTTATTATTTATGACCATGAAGCGCATTGTAGAATATGTGAAAATTTGCTAATGGTCGTAAGGCAAGCATTCAAGGCCACGTTAAAGGCGCCTACATTTTTTCAAAGTTACGTCGCCAATTTGTTCTTTAATGATAAAAAATGGAAAATTTTTGCGTTTCATACAACACATCGTCATCAATCCATCAGCTCTACGGATTGTGCCACAAAACTACATTGCTTATAATATCAGAAATTACTTCAAAATAATCCAACGCCAGAACCAAAGCAACTGCGCTTATAAAGAATATTCACTTGTATCTTAGCTTTTTTTTCTTCTTGTCCTCGTTGACCGCCAGAACCATTCGATGTCTTCGGTATAAGCCAGCAATTAATTGCGCGCTCTTGTAGTAAATTTTTCCCTGAGCGGTTCAGTTATCTAGCTCTTATTATCTTCTCCAACATCAGATTAAAGAAGTCACATGAAAGGGAGTCGCCCTGTCTCAAACCCCGTTTGGTAGCGAACGGCTTGGAGAGGTCTTTCCGAGTTCTGACGGAGCTGGTGGTATTGCTCAACGTCATTTTTCACAGCCGTATCAGTTTGGCGGGAATGTCAAATTCACAAATAGCGGCGTATAGGCAACTCCTTTTAGTGCTGTCGAAATCGGCTTTAAAGTCGACAAATAGGTGGTGAGTGTCAAGCCTTTTCTCGTGGGTCTTTTCTAAGATTTGGCGTATTATGAATACCTGGTCTATGGTGGATTTGCCGGGTCTAAAGCCACACTGATAAGGTCCAATCAGTTCGTTTACGGTAGGCTTCAGTCCTTCGCACAATACACTTGATAATACCTTATAACCTATGCTTAGAAGGCAGATCTCGCGGTAGTTAGCGCGAATGGCGGGGTCGCCTTTCTTGTGGATTGGGAAGAGCACACTTAAATTCCAGTCGCCGGGCATGCGTTGATCTGACCAATTCTGCAAAAGAGTTGATGCATGCTCCTTATCAACTCCTCGCCACTGTATTTGAATAGCTCAGCTAGGTCGCCATTGTTGTTCTGACTGGAGTACGCCCTGGTCTTGAAACCTTCCTGCTGTCGGCCAGCATTTCAAGCTCTTCGCACTCACGTATTTCGACCTCTCTCTTCTTATTGCGGTAAATACGTCTCGCTTCCCTCTTCAGATCCCTAAGCGGTCCCACATAGCGCGCGGCGCGTCCGATCGCAGCGTGGCCCTGTAGGATGATCTACTTATGGGGGGGGTGAAATAACACAAACGGCAATAACGCAAAATTTGCTTTATTTCACTTTTAAATGGGAAATAATACCAAAATCTGAGTTTTGCTTTATTTACAACAAAGGTTGGAAGTAAAACAAATTTTGCCGTATTTCCCATTGCTTATTTATACTATTTGTAAAAAAAAAGAAAAAACAGTTTACTGACAGAAGGAAAAAGAACTTTGTTTATTCCAAAAATACAATTAAACCAAGGCACATTGAACAGGTAATATCAGTATAGCAGCTGATTTGATTTTTTTCAAATTATTTGTTCTCGAAAATGTCAAATATTTTACATTTCTTCTCACAAAAATTCTAAATTGTTAAAACCTATTTGCATTTGAAACATTTTCCATACAAAACCAGCGATTAAATAGCAGCATTTGGAAAGCTCGCCCAACTCTGCAGTAGGGATGCAAACGATGCAACGATATTTCTGAAACATCGATAACA
>NW_023464038.1:0-5557 GCF_013731165.1 Rhagoletis pomonella | reverse complement strand
ATTTCCATATTCTATTTTTACTCTTTCAATTTCACTGACCAGCGCTGCAAACGATATCAACTAGTAGGCTAACAACCAGAATTGAAATTTAATACGCAAGTACTTACCGTACTACAAGTATACAGATAGTAGATTTGCTACTCCCTTTTGGCAGCAGCAAATATCTCTCGTACGCGATGAGAGAAAGTAGAGTACGTACTTTGGTGGAGTAATAGCAAGTACGTCAAGTATTTACTCTCTCAACGCCAAGTAGTGTATGTATGCGGAAAAAGAGTAACAAGGTGTTGGGAGTAGAGTACAAAGCAAGGAGTACTTATTGAATGAAATGCGGCAAATACACTTGCGCTGGACTCTAATATAAATGTGTAGAAGTACTAGACCTGGCAGTCTGGTACTACTCAGCCTTGTTTTTAATTGGTAAAGGGTTGAAACCAGGGTTCGGAAATATTCGTTTATGAACGTTCGCGAACATGTATTTATGATTTTATACGCGAAGATGAACGTATCAAATATTCTGTATTGATTCTCCTTCGCGAACGAGAAGCATAAAACAAGTCCAGATCGTTCGCGTTCGCGCATGATAGGTAGAACAAATTTTCGCTGTTGTTCGAACGCGAATGTATTGGTATACCAAATAGCGTGCGTTCATATATGTCGTTCTCGTTCATAAGTGAATGTAAATGCTGCGCCAAACATTCGCGGAAAGTTGGTGGGGCTATAGATACTATTCTGTGCGAAGGCAATTTGGTTAGTTGCATAAGATTTGCACTGTTCATTCGATTTTCAAAAATAAGGTGTCAAATGAAAGGTCTTGGCCTCTAGATGGGCAGTAGGGATATATTTTTTTAATAGGGTTGCCACCTGCGTTTAAAATTATAATATTTACACCATTCTCCCGATTTTCAGAAATGAGGTGTCAAATGAAAGGGCTTGGCCTGTGGATGTGCAGTAAGGATATATTTTTTAATATGGTTGCCACCTGCTTTTAAAAATATAATATTTACACCGTTCTCCCGATTTTCAAAAATGAGGTGTGAAATGAAAGGGCCTGACCTCTGGACGTGCAGTAAGGATATATTTTGTGAACAGGGTTGCCACCTGCGTTTAGAGATATGATATTTAAAGCGATCTCCCGATTTTCAAAAATGAGGTGTCAGATGAGGGGGCTTGGCCTCTAGATGTGCAGAAAGGACACATTTTTTTGATAGGATTGCCAAAATTATAAAATCTGTGCGGTTCTTTGGACTAAAAAAATAAGGTGTGAAATGAAAGGGCTGGGCCTGAAGACGTACAGTAAGGATTTATTTTTTGAACAGAGTTGCCGCCTGTCTACAATATTATAATATTTACATCCTTCGCATGATTTTCAAAAGTGAGGTATCAAATGAAAGTGCCTGGCCTTTAGAAGTGCACCAAGGCTTTTATTTTTGAATAGGGTTGCCTTCTGTTAAAGAGTTATAATTATTACACCGTTTGCCCGGTTTTAAGAAACGTTTTATTTCAAAATACTAAATACTACTTCTAATAATTTTGAGGGGTGTGCTCAAAACGATATCTACAGGCAGAACCACAACTATTGTTTTTGAATAACATTTTTCCTTATAGATTTCTGGGAAATACTATCGATCATCATTTAACGAAGATGCTTTTCATTTTTGTTACAGGTCAGCACATTTCAGCAAGTCTAAAGATTTGTCTAATATAAATAGAGTAGGTAGGTAGAAGTAAAAAACAGAGACTTATTAATTATTATTCGCGTATATAATTATTAATTATTACTCGCGTATATAAGGCACATACAATAATAATAATAGTAAGCTGTGTTTTGTAAAAGAAGATTATTATATTAAAAAAAAAAATAACTAGATAAAAATGGGAAAAATTAAATTTAATTTAGAAAGATATGTGAAGTATGAAGAAAGCAGTAAGAAAAGCAAAAGCCTCATAGAAACTTGCAAACGTGAATTAAGTGAAAAGTCAGCAGCAAATATGAGACGACATTACAAACTTGTACACAAAACTGACATAATGGATAATAGTGATGGAAGTGATAGTGATATCAGTAGTAAAATACAACGAAAAACGGTTACCAAATTAAACTGTTCATTAAATAAAGCCGGATTTTTAAGATGCTGCATGGGATTGATAACTAAAAACAATATTCCTTTTAGAATATTTGACGACGAGGAGTTAATGGAAGTTGTACTAGCCATACCTGCAACACAAATTTCTGTTGAAAGAGCGTTCAGTGCACTTTCAATAATATTAACTAAACTTCGAACAAAACTTTCAAAGAAATCCCTGTCATATTTGTTAATTACAAAATAAACTTTGAGCTCCTAAATTTTTGAACACTAGATGTTGAAGATAGCAACTAAGCAAAACTATTTGTTTTTATCATAAAAATGAATTATCTTTATAAAATATGAATAATTTTTATGAAATAAAATATGAATTATCTTTATGAATTTTAATTTAAGTAATTTCATGTACATATATATATATATATTTACGAATACATAAATGTAAGTGCTGAAAAATCGGGAGAACGGTATAAATATCATATTTTTAAACGCAGGTGGCAACCCTATTAAAAAATATATCCTTTCTGCACATCTAGAGGCCAAGCCTTTTCATTCGACACCTCTTTTGTGAAAATCGGGAGATCGGTGTATATATCATATTTTTAAGCACAGGTGGCAACCCCATTAAAAAAATATTGTCGTTTGAAGTGCAAAACCGCTTATCAACAAAATGCAAAACCGTGGTGAGTAGATATTTCCGAACCCTGGTTGAAACACTTCTTTTGAAATAGCGTTAGAAGTTTGAAGTGTGGCCAGAATGCAGAAAAGCTTGTTAATTAATGGAAAGCATATTCATCGCAATTACCAAGAACTTCACGTTGAACACAGGAGTGGGTATTTGTTTAAAAATCAGTCAAATGTTGGATTTATCGTCTTTGATGAAAGTATCTTTAAACATATTTTTTCTCAAGCTATATAACCGATTTGTCAGTTTGCAGCCTTAAAAATCCCCACTGATACTTGATCTTTGATGGCCGTGAAATGGAATATAGCCTTTGAATAAAATGTTTTTCATTTTTAGGTTCTTTTTGGACTAATTTTAAAATAAAATCGGCACACAAACAATTAATTTTTAAGCAGAAAACAAACACTGACTTCAATTCTCATATAAAAATTTAGGAGTATCGTTAATTTCTTCATGATCCAATGATGCGATCTAAACCAAATTAGTAGAATTATAGAAATGGACTAACGTGGTCTAAAGTTATGCGGTAACATATCGTCGTTTAGAGTACAAAACCGCGTATCGTCATTCTGCAAAACCGCGTAACTGACTTTGGCTGCCAAAAATTGGATTTGCTCACACAAGCTCTTGGCTCAATCCTTATCCATTCGTCCTGAAATATACTAGCCAGAAATGCGATTGCTGTATAAAAAAGAGAACCATTTTGAAATATGAGTGTTTTTGCTCTCTAGAAAATAATTTACATAATTCACATACGCGGTTTTGCATTTTGCTGATACGCGGTTTTGCATTTTGTTGATACGCGGTTTTGCACTTTAAACGACGATATATATATATATATATATATAAAATATTCCGACGAATTGATAACCTTCTGCTTTTTTGAAGTCGGTTAAAAAAGGAACCATCCTCTTTAATTTTAAACCATGTTTTCAAAAAAAAATTATTTTTAAATAAAATTATTATTAGAAATGAAAAACATTAATTTTATGATTATTCTATTATATGTACGTAAGATAGATATTAATGAAATTTTAAAAGATTCTTTGGCAAAATTTTCAAAATCTGGTTTTACGTCAGTTGAAGCCGTTCGTAACAGTAAAAAATGTCCAACAGCAAAATTCATCTATGCTGTCACAAGAGGAAAATATCCAAAATATTTAGTACACAGAACAGAAAATTTGCAGAAACTGCAAGTGATACGAACAGGTGATAGACATTTTAGACATAAAAATGAAACCGTAAGAAAACAAATCCTGAATTCTTATCCTGGCACAGTCCACTGACTAAACGAATAATTACTTACTTGTCACAAGTTTAATTAGTCGCATTTTACTATTTTAACTTCCAAACCATCAAATTCGATTTTAGGATTTGCGTAAATTCCAACCAGCTGTTTTTGATTAGCTGTTTTCTTGTTGGCAAATTGCAGTTTGCAAAAATTTTTCCACCAGAAACTAGCAGATTTCCCTCAAAATGAAATGCCATTTTGATCTTTCAATTTCCCCTACTTTGCAAGTTTTTTGCGTACACGAACACAAAAAGCTGATAGTTTTTATAACTTACAATGATTATCAGGTACGCGAATGCAACTAATTGCGAGCAGTATTTTGACTTACGAATTGTAGAGTACAAAGACTCACAGTTATACCTATATTTTATTTTTATATTTTAAATCTGATACTTGATGCCGGAATTCTGGTACTTGTTGCCGGAATTCAAGCAATCACAAAGCTTTATGTTGCATTTCCAGTGCCTTATTTTCTTTTCATTCCACAAACTCTAACTCTTCTTCGCTTTTCTTAAAAAGGAGTATTTCAGATATTGTAAATTTATCCTCAATTATTTTACATAAAAAAGGTTTATGGAGTACTCAAACGTACATTTAAATAATTTCAGATCGGCAAATATTCCTTCAAAATCTGCTTTTAAATCATGTGCAATATTTTTTTTCTAGCCATAGAAAATTATGAAATATTCTTTTTTTGAGATCATGAATAAAAAGACGTAGTTTAGCTTTGCAAGACGTAGTTTAGCTTCAAAACTTTAAATAATTTTCGACAAATCAAAAACATTTTTATTCTCTCCTTGTAGAGACCAATTCAAGTTTTGCAAATGTTCCATCATATCGGTAAAGAACATTAGGTCAGAAAGCCAATTCTAGCCATAGAAAATAATGAAATATTCTTTTTTTGAGATCATGAATAAAAATACGTAGTTTAGCTTTGCAAGACGTAGTTTAGCTTCAAAACTTTAAATAATTTGCGACAAATCAAAAACATTTTTATTCTCTCCTTGTAGAGACAAATTCAAGTTTTGAAAATGTTCCATCATATCGGTAAAGAACATTAAGTCAGAAAGCCAATTTTCATTCTCCAATTGCGATGAGTTGTATGAGCTTTACAACGACATGGACATAGTGCAGCGAATTAAAATACAGCGGCTCCGCTGGCTTGGCCATGTCGTTCGAATGGACACCGACGCTCCAGCTCTGAAAGTATTCAACTCGGAACCCGCTGGTGGTAGCAGAGGAAGAGGGAGGCCCCCACTGCGATGGAAAGATCACGTGGAGAAGGACTTGGCTCCACTTTGCGTTTCCAATTGGCGTCAGTTGGAGGAGAAACGACTGGCGTGCTTTACTGAACTCGGCCAAAATCGCTTAAGCGCCAAAAAAAGAAAGAAGAAATTGCGGGTAATGTTCCGATCTCAATTTGCGTGTGTGTATATAAAAGGACTAAAATAAAAAAAAAAACACACAATGGAAAAGAACGTCCAGCAAAGAAATATG
>NW_023464037.1:0-12042 GCF_013731165.1 Rhagoletis pomonella | reverse complement strand
AGCTTGTCGAGATAAAACGAATTCAGCTTCTCCGTTCCCAACAGAACGTAACTAACAGAACGTTCGATCTAGCGAACTCCCGAAAAAGCTTATTCTCCGAACATGGAGTACACAGTAGATCATCGATGATATCTTTTGTTAACCTTTGGCTAATATCTTCTAATTAGACATATCGTCACTAGGCACTTATAAAGGCGCTCTAGTGTTTTGACGGCAAAAAAATTGTACGAAAAAGTACTCTTAGGAAAAACTTGGGCGAAAAAAGATGCGTAAACATAGATTTAAACCTAGCCAAGGACTGTTAACCTTCAACCCGGAATCTCTTCATATTGATTTTACGCATTTCATGCAAAATAATTACGAATAAAGGCGGTATATTAAAAGTTGACGACGAAGAAAGACCCGTAAACTTATTTTCGCGGTCGACTATGTTTGCTGGTGTAACAGTATGTAAATTCGCGACACTAATTGGCCAGGTATAAATTGGTGTTTACGCGTCTTTCTTCGCCGAAGTTTTCCTTAAGCGCCTTTTTTCAAAACACTAGCGCGCCTTTATTCGTGTGTAGTGATGAAATGTACTTTACCAAAACCCAGATAATTTCAAATTCAAAAACTGTACAATTTTACATACATATGTCGTACACAAAGAAGCGCTGAGTTAAGTGACATTTTGACTAGTTTTGGTTTTTTTTCTTCTGTTTATAGTTTTTGTACAAAAGTCTAACACATTACATACATAACCAGCACAACATAAATCCACGTTTCAAACTTCGCACAAAAATTATACAAATTAAGCAAACTTTACCAATTACAACCAAAACTTTTAAACTTTATATTCAAAATTTTTAGAAAAATTCTATGTATGCAGTTTTATAACCGATTAAGTTTAATTTTTTTTTTGGCTGACTGTGCTAGGCATTTTCTTCCACATATGTAAAATGCACTATCCTTAGATAAAACGTGAGCGAATTTAATCTCTACTTGGCTTCTTATATTTTTCTAATAAATAATCTTCAATATGAACCTCACGAAAAGCTCCTTTTCATTTAAAAATTCGTACGTGTCCCACCCGTGACAAACGTTGTCCCACCCCTGATGGAGGAATTTCGGATTTATTTTTTTTTTTTATGATAATGCAATAATTTGTATGTAAGTTTTTGCTTTGTTAGTAGTCGTGGTTCTTTTTATTATTTCAAGACAACAAGTTCACACCGAAAAGTGAAATAAATTCGCAGAGTTTTCGTAAAATATATGCACTCCGGGAAGTTGAGTGTAGTCACCGCTACAGATTGGTTAGTTCTATTAACAAACAGTTCGATGCAAGAAACAATAATTCCTCAAAGGACAACCACATAACTTCCAAGTCTGCCTCGTGCGCTAGATCTTTGACGGCAGCTCAGAAAAAATTTTGTTTATAGCCCGTTAAATTTTATTATTTATTTTTATAGCCCGTTAAATTTTATTATTATTAGAGTGCAAGTTTCAAGTGGCTAAGAATTCGTGTTGATTTTCAGTATGTTTTTTTGCTGACATTTCGAGCATATTTTACGTACATATGTATGTATACTAAAAATTATCATGAATTCTTAGCCACTTTATTATTAGAATTTATTGGGTTTTAAAACAGCATTCCAAGATTATTATAAAATTGAAAAAAAAAATTTAATTTGGTGAACATTTTTTTATCAAGGAATTCTGGATGCTAGTGAGAAGCAGAAAATTTGAAAATAGAGGCGAAAAAAGAATCCTAACACCATTAGGCAGCGATAATTAGCCTTGAAGAGATGGCGCACTTTCTAAAACACCGCAAACGAATTCAAAAGCCTTAAAACTATGTCACTTTCTCACTACAGCCTGCATCCTGGCTCGAAAACCTTTCAGTGAGATATCTTAGGCGCTTAAAACTTACCTACTCTCTCCTCAGCCTTCATTCCTGGCTGCTAAATACTCAGTTCAGTGTCTACGAACCCTCTACGCGGACAGTGTTGCACAGTGGCATCCCGGGCAACACCTCGGCACACCTTGAATGTCTTTGGAATCTTTATTTTGATTACATACATATTACATATATATTCCTATATATATTCTATACGTATACAATTCTGACTACATAGGTGCTAAATTTTTTAAAGGCTACTGAATTTATTATTGAGCTACTTAAGAAAATCACCAAGTTACAAGTCTAGTGCGAAAATGCACTTTTTAAAAATTTCACTAAATTGTGCTAAAGCTAGTTTTAGAAAAAAAAATTTATGTTCTTTTCCGCGTTACATATTTTGTTGATCCACACTGCGTAGAAGCGTTACATACGAACCAGCGGTGCGCCAAAACTTAAAAAAAAAGAAAAAAAAAAAAAATTTTTTTTTAAGCACCCGAAATTAATTAAAATTACTTCCATTACAAGTGCATACCCATAAAAACAAAGGCAAATCCACATCAAAGAATATACCCGTCAATTTGCAGGACTTCTGTGCGCGCGTCATTGAGATTAAGAGTACTTTGCGCAACTCCAGCGTCCAAGCAGGCGAATTTATAGTTTTATAGATGGATTTGTACACATTTTCGCTCTTTTTTTTTTTTTAGGGAAATAAAAAAGAAATAATACATGTAAGTCCTGTTGTTTTTAACCTTTCAAAGTAACTTTCATCCCACCTCATTCTGCAAACGCTGACCTCCATAGCAGTAAATCATAAGCTGTATGCCTACTGAAATCATGAATAAAAATAAAAATGGCAAATCCACCTTTGACACAACGCCACTACCAATCTGATAGGCCAAGAAACATAACTGCAAAGCATTAAGTGAAAATTGTACAAAAACTATGGGACGATAAATGAAATCCAACTGTTCGGCCATTGCTATGACGCGCTGATGATAGGCAATGCAGTAGTAAATCGATGCACGACGCTCCACGAAGTCAGGCAGCTTTTCTGCTGATTCCAATTTGGATTGTAGTATCTTAAAATTTGCCACTATATTGTGTATGTACCAAGAAAAGATGCTATCAACTGATACGGAACCATAAATTACACCATAGATGGCAATCGCCGACCAAAGCCAGATAAAGAAGTAGTTTAGCGGTCGTGCAAAGTCAATAGGGTAGCTGAAGCGGAGATAACAGATCAATCACTTTCCTGTCCAAATTTTAACTAGTTACTACTTACGCGCCTTTTAGCGCCACAATATAGCCGAATTCGCCAAGTAGCAAGTATTGTAAGAAGCTAACCAAAACAGGTGCGGCCAGCGATAAAATTCCAGTAACCAATACCGAGCAATAGTAGGCTTTATTCATAAGTCGTTCGCGATTATTTTCCTGTATTAAGTAATTTAATTCGCTCATGTTGGCTTTGCAAGTTAAATTGTCAAAGTAATTGAAGGACATACAAGTTATAAGTAGTTAGGAGATTTCAACTACATACATACATAATTAATTACACCCACCTCTTGCCGAAACCACATAAATGCTTTCGACTAGTTGTGCCATTTCCTCTCGCCTCGAAATGACACGCCAAATCTTCCAAAGCGTTATCGTGGCCTGCATAAATGGCGTCATTGCATTGGTCACCTCGGCAATTTCTTGCAAATGCCGCCTGCTGTAAACCACCATCGGTAGCAGGATCATAGCCAGCGTAAAAATAATAAAAGCCAAGAAATATGGTTGCATGACTCGTCCATTTTTGATTGTAAGATCTATGCCTAAGCGTTGAAAAGTGAATTTTTGTATGCGGAAGTAGTCTTTGATGCCTAAATTCTTCTGAAACATTTCGAGTATGGCACAGTGAGCGGCACTATTTAGTACTTTGTTGGACGAAAGGCTTGTCAAAAATGGCCTATTCGAGTAATGTGGTCGGGTAATTTATTCAACAAGTACGTACTTAATACTAACCAGCATTGTATATATTTTGGGGCAAGCAGCAAGAGCGCTACAGTCGGCATGAAAAGTTTCCATAGACAAAAATTATAGCTTTTTTCTAATATTTTTCAACAGATTAATGAAATTTAGTCAGTTAGCAGGAGGTTACTACTGAACCGCAGATAATTAAGGCATATTAAAATGTATGTCGTTTTCCTGCTTTAGGTGGAATGACCCTTATCAAATAAACAATTTTGTTTTTTTCATTTTTTTTATGAAAATTAAGAAGAACTAATTCTTGTTCTAGGGATTTTCTGAGGATTTTTTTTAGATACATAGGAGACAAGGTCTTGAAATTCTAATAAAAATATACACTTTTTAATGCCTAGATGCAGTTTCCAAAATGGCGGATCCAACGTGGCGACGAATTTAAAAAAAAAAGAAACATTGAATTCACTTGAAAATTGCTACTCTGGGGTTTTTGAGGTCGTTGATTACGAATATGGTCATGAATTTTTTTTTATTCAAAATGGCGGGTCCAATATGGTGTATTAATTTTTTATAATTCATTTCTCCCCTCCACAATTGGTTCAGGTAAAAAAAATTGGTTATACTTATTCTTGAAAATTCGGTAAAAATGTTTACTCTCAAATGATGAGAGGCATTTTTTACAATCCAATATGGCGGACAGCGACCCCAAAAACTCCCCTTGTAACAAACGTTTAAGTGAATCCAATCATTTGAAATTTTTTTGTCCGCCATATTGGGTTTCAATACACGTCTTTCCTTATATTAAAGGGAAAACTTTTACCGAATTTTCAGGAATGTAGCCGATTTTTGTGCCTAAGCAATTTTGGTGAGAGGATGAATGAATTATCAAAAATTAAAAAAAACAAGTGAGCAGCGCTGTCTTCGGCTATGCCGAAGGCTTCATACCTTTCATGAACATCTGCAAATTTTAGTTTGACAGATTACTGATTTTGATACATCGATAGAGGAGTTACATACTTATACAAAAAATCGCATCTAAACAATCAGAGGTATGGAAGATATACTTTATATGGCACCAATCTAAGTGATTTTCACTGCTATGTGATCGGTATGTAAACCGGTAACACAATTTATTGGGTTTAGTTTCCTACATAAAGGAGATATATCGCAAAAACTGGTATCTGAACAATCAGTGCTATAGGAGATAAAGCTTATACAGCATAGATTTTGACGATTTTCTCAGTAGACTTTGTATTATTATTTATAAAATATCTTACGAAATTTATCGGTTTTAGCTGTTCAAATAAAGGAGTTTTACAGTAAAATCCCATATCTGAACAATCAGATGTATGGAAGATATATGTTGTAGTCACCCGATCCTTGTTATTTTCACTGTAAGTATTCTGTTAATGAGTGAAAATGGTGCGAAATTTCATGTTCCTAACTGCATAAATGGAGGAGATATGATAAAAGACCTCATATCTGAACAATCAGTTGTATGGGGGCTGCAGGTTATAGTGACCCGATCTTCGTTATTTTCACTGTAAGTCTTCTGCTGATAATGAGTGAAAACAGCGCGAAATTTCATGGTCCTAGCTACATAAATGGATGAATTACAACGAAAAATCTCATATCTGAACAATCAGTTGTATGGGAGCTATAGGTTTTAGTTATCCGATCTTTTTAATTTTCACTGTAAGTTTTCTGTTGATAATTATTGAAAACTGTGCGGAATTTTCTGTTCCCAGCTATATAAATGGAAGAGATATAACGAAAAATTGTATATCTGAACAATCAGTTGTATGGGAGCTATAGGTTATAGTGACCCGATCTTTGTAATTTTCACTGTAAGAATTCTGTTGATAATGGGTGCAAGGGCTGCAAAATTTCATGTTCGTAGCTGCATAAATGGAGAAGTTATAACGAAAAATCTCATATCTGAACAATCAGTTGTATGGGAGCTATATGTTATAGTGGTCCGATTCTTCCGGTTCCGACAAATGATTAATACATTATAAAAATACACCCACCTACCAAATTTGATCCGGATATCTCGAAAACTGAGAGACTAGATTGCATACAAACAGACAGACAGACGGACAGACGGACAGACGGACAGACGGACATGGCTAAATCAACTCAGCTCGACGTTCTGATCATAAAAGTATACATTTTAATGGGTCTATCTCTTTTTGTTCTGGTACTTACAAACATCGGACCAAAGTTATAATACCATTTCATGCTCATGAAAGGTATAAAAATCATGATCATAACCGTAAAAAATTCATGCAAAAACTTGCATATAAAATACCAACCAAAATCCAAAAATCAATAATAAAATTTTAAGCTATAATATAACTTTAATATTATCTTAACTTAATTTAAATATAAAATTTTATTACTTCAATTAATTTATTAAATAATACTGTATAAAAATTAATTTTCAATTAAATAAAATCAATTAGTAATTCCTCCCTGCAAATAAACAGACCCCCTATCATTTTTATTTATATTAATAAAAATAAGATAAAAATTATGTTTTTTTGTTATTTATAATAAATAATAAAATTTAAATAATACTGTATAAAAATTAATTTATATTTAAATAAATTCGTAACCAACTACGCCGAAAGCTTCCTCTTCTGTATTTTCGCGATTTTTTACAGAACTTTCGGAAACTTTCGTGATTTTTTCGTAGCCTTTCGGGTTTTTTTGTACTTCATTCGAAGTCTTTCGGATATATATTTTTTTTTTTTTTATAATCTGAATGATGAATTTACTCTTTTATACTGAGTTCATACTTTCTTCGAGTATTTTATACTGCAAGTGTAGCGCACCGAATAGTTTACATTGCTACAGTTGACAATATATTCTAACTATCGTATGACAAAGACTTATTTAAGTAATATTACCCCCATCAATTATCTAACACCCCAATTTTTAAAACTTTGCCACTTAAACCAATTTCCTATATATGGATTAACTCATTGCATTTGAGGCGTTGTCGGCGTTAAACTGTTGACAATTTGTTTTGTCTACAAATGTATTTAAATTAGCTGTTATATAATGACATAATCATTAGATGTATGTATGTATGTATGTATATATTACGTAGTTATTGTTGGGGCTTTTCCGCCTTGAAAGCAAGACGTTGAAAGGCCTGAAAGTATGTTTGTGCGTATATTGTATGTAATTTGATGTGTGTCGCCATTCATATTTGGCGCTTACACATTTTCTAGTGTTGGGCCGCGCTTCTCATCCGATTTTTGGTGTGCGCCTTTATGTGCTCACACAAACAGCAGGAGCTTACAGTTTTACCGCCTCAGAACGGCAAATGGCTTTAATGAGAAGATGTTTTTCTTGACAAAAATAGACTCGCTCGAACCGTGGACCTATCGAGTGGTAATGCCAATCTCTAACCACTCGACTACAGCGGCCGCAACACATAATCAAATTGTGTGAATTTATTTTATTGTTGCAACATGTTTGCGTTGTTTCAAGGTGGCTTATATATGAAATAACTGAGAAGTACATACATTAAAATCTTTCAAAGTCAATTCTGCTTACATATTGATGGTCCTCTGCAATAACGATACTACATAATACACAAAAAAATGCTTACACTACTGAACGGTGGAACGGTGGTAAGGAGTTTTTTTTTTGTTTAAGTTTTGATTTGTTGCAGAGGACCATCGACATATAGTACATAGGCATGTATGTACATATGTATGGTTGTAGGACACAACACATGTATGGCAAACTTCTTCAAAATAATTTCAAAATAAAGCTTTCTTAAACCTCATTCATTTGCCACCTATATTTGAATACATCATTCGATTTATTAATAAAATTGAATTTGACTTTTTGAATAGGTGGTAATTGTGTTACAAATGTTTTCGTAATAAAAACTCTTTGAATTTATATTAAAATATTTTATTTAACTGATAACAGTTGGCAGCTCCCTTTAAAAAATTGTTGACATAAATCTTTCTTAAACAACTCTCGTTTGGTAAAAATTTGTTTCGAAATAAATCGTCCATCGTTTACGCCCACAATGTTGTGATACTTTATTAAACATATTAATTAATCGATTTTAACTTTTTAACAAATGGCAATTGGGTTGGGTACAAAATTACTACGGTTAAATAATCTGTATTCAAAATTCTGTATTTTAATACTCTGTATTGCAAAATTCTGGAAGTTGGTGAAATATTAGAGCTGTTCTGGATCTTGTGCGAATATTATTGGATTTTCATTTGCAAAATTTTTTCTTGTTACCATGGCAAACGTGTGTATTTTATTGTTGTAATTTTTCAAATGCACCGAATATATAAATGCAAGTGCATATGCACATGATTGCGAAATTCCAAGCCATACATACATACATGTAAAAAATACAGAATTTTGGTCCAAAATAATTTTGAATCCAGAATTTAACTTTCCAGAATTTTTATTCTACATCATTTGGTTCTTACAGAATTTTAAAATACAGAATTTTAACTGCAAAAATTTTTTCAAATTTTTTCCAGAATTTTGAAAAGCCGTGGCAATCCCCTTAAAAATATTTTGAAAATACGTCATTTCACAATTCCAATGGACATTTTTTCAGCTGCTTTTCCGAAAATCATAGTGATTTTTTCTATCGTTTGGGATGGGTCCTTTCATTCGATTTGTAAAACTGGTGGTTCCCAAACCCAACAAATGTCTATATTCTCGAATCGCTGTGATGAAAGACACGTTTTCTGTAATTGCCACCTGCAGCCATACCTATTAGGGATCACACGCTACTAAATTTACGACCACTTTAAACAAAATAAATCAGAGTATCGCTTTAACGTTTTATAAAAATGTATCATATTCAAAACGTGTAAATCCGATTTTAAAATTTTATATAAATTCAATAAAACTTGTTGCAGTTTTGTAGCCCATGCAATTTTCAAGTGGCTACAAAATACCATTGATTTTTAGCACTTTTTTTGTTGACAAAAAAAATTAACAACAACAATAATAATTTTCAAAAATCCATACTATTTTACAGCCACTTGGGACCAGAACTTTATTATACTATAATAAATTTTAAGCAAAAAAACAAAATCGACTTCAAAATTCATATAAAATTTAAGAGTACCGTTAATTTCTTCGATCGATCCAATGATCGGATCTAAACCAATGGGACTACTCCTGAGGTACCACCTTTCCGTAAAAAAAAAAAATTATCGAAATCAGTTCACATGGTCCTAAATTATGCGGTAACATACATATAAAACAAAAAAAATACAAAAAAGCACAATAATCCGATGAATTGATAACCTTTTCCTTTTCTGAAGTCGGTTAAAAATTTAATGCATTTCCGAAATTTATTAACTTATTCACTGCAGGTCATTATGATAGGTCATTGTTGATATTTTTTTTTTTTTAATTTGTATAAAATTTTAAAATCGGTTTTACATGTTGTTGTTTTTTTTTGTATAATATGCTATATTTCTATAAAAAATTAATGAATATTAAACAAACAAAAGAGTGCGCTATTGAAATGACTAGGAGTGTATATTCGAGTGGTCCAAAAAAATAAAGTCGGAGTTTTAATGCCGGCACACCCTAGGATTGATCTATATCGAAAAAATATACCTTTTTTTATTTTGAAATCAAAAAATATTTAGGGAGTGCTCAAAGCGCTCAAAGTTAAGTTTTCAATGTATTTTATATGGAGAAAAAACAATTTTTCGTAGAAATGGTATAAAGCTCTTTTAAATCAATATTTTTCGACCGGAAAACTGTGGTTCTCTTCAGGAGACTTCCAGTATTAATATCCAATTGTTTATTTAACCATTTTTTATGATTAAAGATTTTTTAGTGGTCCCCCCCCATTGCATTTTCTAAGTTACCATGAAAAAATTGTTAAAGAAACAATTGAGTATTATTACTGGGAATCTTCTGAAGATAAGTATATTGATTTTCAAGAATTTTACACTATTTCTACGAAAAGATGTTTTTTCTCCATATAAAATACACGGACAACTTTGAGCGCTTTGAGCACTACCTAAATTATTTTTTATTTCAAAATAAAATAAATATGAGTATATTTATTTTCGGTATATAACAATCCTAGGGGGTGGTGGCATTAAAAATATGACCTTATGTTTTTTACATACATTTTTGGACATTTTGGACTCATATTTCAAAATGGTTCTCTTTTTTATAAAGCAATCGCATTTCTGGCTAGTACATTTCAGTACGAATAGATAAGGATTGAGCCAAGAGCTTGTGTGAGCAAATCCAATTTTTGGCAGCCAATGTCAGTTACGCGGCTTTGCAGAATGACGATACGCGGTTTTGTACTTTAAACGACGTTATGTATATATTTTGGCACAAATAACTATTGGATATTTTGAAGGACAAATTTCAAAAAAACACTTCCAATACCACTTCGTCCTTTTGAACCAAAAAAAAGTATTATTTTGTCAGTTGTGGAGTACTTATTTCATCTTCTTTTTTTTTTTTGATACCCATATTTTTATTTTTCATTGCGCTGATTTTTTTTTTTTTAGTTAATCATAATCTTGATATTTCAAAGCCCTTTAAAAGAATCCTCACGTCAAAGAAAAAATTTACAACCGCAGTTTTGCCATACTTGGCTCCTAGTTTCTTGAGTATATAAATTTTTTTGTTTCGCACGGTGTTATCTATTAAAAAGAACCAACCCAGTCAGCATTTGCAAGGTTGTCATTTATGAGTGGCTTATAAAAGTGTTTGAGGACAATTTTTGTCCGCGATTAAAAACGGAATCTGTTATGGCTCTTCTAAGCGATTACAGATCTTCCGCGACCTAGACTTGAATTGGAGTCGTTTAAGATTGAAAATGCTGGTTGGGAAGTTCCTATGAGCAGCTCAATACGAATACAAATAAGAATTCAAATGCAAATGCGAGTACCAATACGCTTACGACTACTACTACCACGAATGGGATTGCGTATACGGCTACTAGTACGAATATGAATACGAATACGAATCCAAAACGAATGAGAACGATAACGATAGAGTCTCGTGGGATCTAAGGGCAAAATATGATAAGCTATCCATATCCTTACGGTGACCATATTTATGAGTGCCGAATACGGGACAAAAAATAATTTTGCAAGTTTTTTCCAACACTGTTTTCCCCGAAACAGTATCCTTATAGTAACATCACAAATTTGTAGGATACTTTTCTCGAGATTTTTACCCTGTTAAATTTGTTAAAAAAAAAAAATTGTTAAATTTTATTATAATACAGTGCAATTTTAAGTCGGTAAGGCTTACCATAAATTTTTGGCATTTTTGATGACGGTGTTACGCATTTTTTCATACAAAGTATGTATGCTCGACCATTCTTTTTTTTAAAGAGAAGCAAATAAGCGGCACTTTCCACTCGCACTTTATTATACTCAATTTTAATGAGTTACAAAACTACAAGCCAAATTTTTTTCTAAAGATTCTAATTAAAAAGTTTTAAATTTTGGGGAAACATTGCAGAATTAATTTTTATAGTTTTTTGCGCTAAGTTGGCAATTTGATGTTATATGGGTTTTATTACAAAACGAGCTTTACTTCATAAAATAAATAAAAAAACCTAAGGAAAAATAGCCAATACTTAATTAAATGTCGAGTCCCAATTTCTATGTTGGTCACTGTATGTATTCCTCGATTCGAATTACAGGCATTCAGATTAGAAAATTATAACTGTTTATTAAGTAAATTACGATCATATGCCAACATCACCTTAAACTCGTTCATAGGCATGCCATTTTAATGAGCTGTTAAGACGCCGGACACGGGACAAATAAAGGGCATTAAGAGAAATACAGAACATTTGGCGTCCCGTATAAAATAAATAAAATACCAGGACAACGGGTCAAAAAAGAAGACTGTCCCGCATAATACAGGACGGATGATCACTATACATATAACGCGCTTGCATGCGATACAATAACTTTGAAGCTATTCGACCAGAAACTCTCCAGAATTGTTTCCAATATTTCGTCAAGCATTGTACTTGACTCTCATACAAATACGGTTTTAATTACTCTTTTTAACAATTTTTACACTTTTCGTTAGTCTATAATTAAAAACTTCACCCTTTTGGTAGCCAAGTGTTTAGTGTAATTATGAGTACAAACTTTTTGGTATAAAAAGTAACAATGCTAAGTGATTTTCATAGT
>NW_023464036.1:0-12046 GCF_013731165.1 Rhagoletis pomonella | reverse complement strand
GCCCTTAATATCTTTCGCTACGACAACTAGCGCAATATCATCAGAATCGCCAATTATTTTAACACCTTTTGGAACAGGGAGGCGTAAGACTCCATCGTAAGCAATGATACAAAGCAACGGACCGAGGACGGATCCTTGAGGTACACCTCTGGTAACGACATAATCTTTCGTACCTGCATCAGTACCATAATAAAGAACTCTATTACATAGATAGCTACTTATTACGTTTAGCAAATATACCGGAGTGAGTTGAACGCATTCTTAACATATAGGGTTACTACCGCGCAGTATTCTTTTAAGCCGGTTTTCCAGCTTTGCTTCTTCGGCTATGTCAGTGACTCCACGTATTGCGTCGATTGTTGACCTACCTTTTCGAAAACCAGACTGTGCATCAGACAAACAATGCGTAGAATCAATATGCTCCCATAGACGGTCACAGATGATACGCTCCATCAACTTACCTAAAGCATCAATCATGCACAGGGGTCTATAAGAGCTAGGTTCCCCCAGCGGTTTGCCAATCTTTGGGAGTAGGTCCTCCCATCCCAGTAGCCCTTTTCCATCTATTCGGAAATATAACGTCTTGGAGGCATCTATTAAAAACTTCCGAAAATGCTGATGGGGTTGTATCCACTGCCGCTTTAATGGCAATATTTGGAAAACCATCAGGACCGGGGGCCTTGTTGTTTTTTAATCGTTTGGCCGCACTTTCAATTTCCTCCTTCTTTGCAGGAGGAACACAGGCATTTGTCATAGCATCTATTGACGCTGGCAATGGTTGGGGATCCGTCCGCGGAAAAAGAGTCTCTACTATTTCTTTAAGCAACGTCGGGCATTTTGGCATCTGCATTTGGCTAGCTTTGAACTTTTTCATTACTACTTTATAGGCGCCGCCCCAAGGATACTCATCAATTTCATTACAAAGTTCCTTAAAACAATCTCTTTTGCTAGTTTTTATAGCATCTTTTAATTTTTTTCGCAATGATTTAAAACTATCCTTTAGTTCATCCGACCTTATTCTTTGGAATTTTCTTCTAGCTTTATTACATTGTGACCGTAACGACGCTATTTCAACCGTCCACGAGTATACGGGTCTCCGGTCGTTTCTGTGGACCTTTCTACTCATAAAAGAATCGTATGCCTTGATAAGACCTTGAGTGAGGGCTTCTGACAGGATTTCTGCGTTCCCCTGCAAATTCATAACGCTGCTTATTTCGCTAATTACTAATTTAAACATATTTATACCAAATGATTTTGTGCACCAACTACTTACATTACTTTGGACGTTTTGGCGAGACACTGTAACTGTACTTTCTATTTCAATTATTATAGATAAGTGGTCGTTGTGCGTATACCTTTCGCTTAGCTTCCACATGGTTTTTGTTACCAGCGATTGACTACAGAAAGTTAAGTCAATAATGGAGCCTCTGCCGTTTTTCTCAAACGTGTTTCTGTTGCCTGTATTCAACAGAAGCAGGTCCAGTGAAGCAAATGCTCTTAGCAAGGCATGACCTCGATTACTTGTTCTACTGCTGCCCCATTCTAAAGCCCAAGCATTGAAATCTTCAGCTATTATTTTTGGAGAATACAATTCAAATTCCTGCTGACTGTGGCTCGGTGGTGCATAGCAGCTGTAAATATAGATCCCGTCGATCTTTGTCTTAACAAAAAACTCATGACTGCTAGGTTTGCCACTAATACCTTTTTTCCGCAAATCCATATCGCGGCCTTCCGTTTGTGATTAGAGATCCAAGTACCTTGGTTAGGTTTCTTGTACTGTTCACTTAGAATTGCTACATCATTGCTTTCCGCAATAATTGTCTGACAGAGCAGCTGCTGGGCAGCTTCGTAGTGGTTTAAGTTTAGCTGCAGCAACTTCATATCTTTGCTCTTTTTTTTAACGCACGCTGAAAGAATGGACACTGCTTGCCACCAGCAATATGGCTTTTATTTATCTGCCCACTTGTTTTACACAGCCCGCATGAGGGTACACTGTTGCATTGCTTGGCATTATGGCCTTTCTCGCCGCACTTAAAACACCAACCACTGCGGTCTTCATTTGTGCAGTCTCTCGCTTGATAACCAATATCCAGGCATCTGTAACACCTGGTCAGAGTCGTCTTTTCACGAATGCGACATACCGACCACCCAATCTTAATTTTCTGAGCTACTATAATCTTTTTCGCAACGAACTGTGGTAGCGAAAGCGAAGCTATTTGAGTTCCTGAGTATCCGATACGGAGAGATTTGATCCAGGTTAATTCGAAGGTTTGAATCGACGTTATTGTGTCGAGGTTACCTTGGATAGAGCTTTTATTTCCGCTTCATTTCCCACAGATTTTGCACACCCTTCTTAAAAAGTTCTGTCTTTTCCTCGTGTACATGATTGAGTTCGAGCAGCATTTCTCATTTTATAAAAGGGTAGCTTTAGACTCAGAGCTTTAAGCTGAGCGCTGGAAGCTCAAGCCGAGAGCTTTGAACTGAAGCTTTCAGTCGCTTTAAGATATAGCTATTTAAAGCTTTTAATCTTAGGTCAACGCTTTAAGTTCTGCACACAGCAAACAGCTCACAGCTGTCAAAATCAGCTGTTTGGCCGGCGCCAAAAGGGATCACCTTTGCTTAGTTTGTATATATATACTTATATAATAAAATGCAAATTACATACCTTGATAGTGATTCACACCATTAAAAACACAGGCACTATATAAAATAAGTTAACCCTAAACTTTTGATCAAATTTTTTGCTTTATAAGCACTTTACACACTGCAAAACTCGAAAATTAAATCAGCGAGAAAAAATTCGCGTCCGCAATGTCTATGCCCATATGTATATATGTATGTATTAAGTTTGTAAATTAATATATGTGCATACGTACATACATAAAATAAAGTTTCTCTTAAGTTAATTTGTTTCTTTTTTAATACATGCAATGCATATATAATTCTATTTGTAGAGTAATTACATAAAATTTTAATACTTTTAAAATTTTAATTAGATATTGATATGCCCCAAAAGGTATCTTTGAAACAATTGTAAATTTCCGCTATAAGAAATTTTGAAATAATTTTTTTATCTTTGATCGACTTTTGCTGTTTCGAAAAGATAAAAAAGAATATATTTCAATAACGTTTTAATATAGTTTTAGCCATATGGTATTAATAATAAAATTAAGTTTAATTCACAGTAAATTTATTATTTAATGCCAATGCAGATACAAATTTAAGTTGTATGTGAATAAGGCAAAATAACATTGTATTTTCCTATAATAATGAAAATGAGTCCAAATGTAAAAAATACTACACTTTGATTTATTTTAATATGTACAGTCCGCGACAAAACGATAGCAACTCAACATTTTGAATAAGTTTGACTATTTATCTTTTGCTTGTTTAATGTTCACTATTTTTGTATAAAAGTACAGCTCTTTATCTTACGAATTCCATATAAACCCAAATTTCATACTTTGTACAAAAGTTCTAAAAATTACACAAACTTTCATCTCAATTCTAAGCTTTTTAATTTTAATTTCTGGAATAATTTTTGATATGCAGTTGTATAGCTAATTAATTTCTAGTACAGTAGAGTGCAAGTTTGAAGTTGCTAAAGAATCGCGTTGATTTTTTTTATAATTTTTTTTTCTAACGGTGCCACGCGTTTTCTTCCATACAGATCTCCTATCCAAAATAATTTAAAATCGGTGATTTTGCGAAAATTTTTGGGCCCCTCTTCACGTGGTTTGCTCTTACTTTTTTAAAAATTTAAAAAGAGAGCGCTGAAATATAAAGTTAATGAATATGATTTAATGAAACTTTTATTTTTATTTAAATTTACTCAAAAACCAGCCAAAGTATTTATTTTATTTTTATTAAACACTTATTGCACCTGAAATAGTTTACTTTTAATCACATGTAATGGAAAATGCTTTTATTTAAGTCTCAAAAGCTTGAAATATTTATGTTTTTTTTTCAATAAATACTTAGAAAAAGTAGGAAATTAGAAAATCTTAATCTTCCAAATAAAAATGTGTAATATATTCAATTATATTTTTCTA
Source organism: Rhagoletis pomonella (assembly GCF_013731165.1). Lineage (NCBI taxonomy): Eukaryota > Metazoa > Arthropoda > Insecta > Diptera > Tephritidae > Rhagoletis > Rhagoletis pomonella. The sequence continues at coordinate 7,994 of NW_023464036.1, read as the reverse complement.
TCTATTTCAACTAGTATGAGAATGGTATATTTGGCCCATAATTGGACTAGTATTTCTCTGTCAATTTTGAACTAGTATGGGACTGGCATATTTCCGATCAAAATCTGACAATTTCCATCCCCATGTTAAAAATACCAGTTGCTTGTATGCAGTGGAGTAGCCAGGATTCTGCGATGGGGGAATGAAAACAATTTGCATCGATAACTTAAAGTTGTGACACACAATGGCTAGAGGCGTCGCCTGTGTGCATTCTTTCATACATATTTATGTATATGCCATTTTTACCGTTATATATTTTTAATCTACTCGTTTATTCCATGGGGTATTCATGCTTTATTTAAATTTAAAAAATTTTAATTACTATACCATTTAAAAAATCTGAAAATTCACTGCGGGAAATTTTTTTTTTCTCATTTGTCTTCGCCTTCTCGTTTTTGCCTTTGCAAGTTTTGAAAAAAGATTTTGAACGAACCATTATATCACATTCCTAGGCAAGTTTTTAAAGAATATTTTCGGTACTAAATCTTATTAAAACAAAGTGTTGAAATCAGCTTCATATAGAAACAGCTTTATCGTTAATTAAGAATGAGACGTTCTTAAATATCATAACTTTACGACTCTCACGTATTGACTAGATTTGACTATTTATTTTATTATTTTTTAATTTTAATTATTTGTTTATAAAAATACAGTTTATTCCTTAACACCAATAAGATTAATTTTTGAACAACATTAAAAAAATCGACAAATTTCGTAAAAATTTCGAGCTTTCTATTTCAATTTTATCTTTTCATATTTTGCAGTTTTTTAGCTCATTCAATTTTAGTAAAATAAAGTGCAAGTTTAAAGTAGCTGGGATTTACCGTTGATGTGTGGCATATTTTTGACGATGTTGGTAATTTTCTTCTATATTATATAAGTATGTTCGAGGTTTTTTTAAATGAAGAAAATGAGCAACGCCTTCATCAAAAAAAAAATATATTAAATATCAACGATAAGTCGCGGCTATGTATTTTAAACTTGCACTTTATTTAAATCGATCGGGCTACAAAACTGCGTACTCAAAATATATATTTCTAGAAAATCGAATTAAGAAGCTTTACGAAAGTTTGTTGATTTTTTTAATGTTGCGCAAAGATTTAACCTTGTATTTATAAGAGGTTTGTTAAAGTATAAATTGCATTTTTATAAAGAAACTAGCAGACCCGGCGAACTTCGTCCCGCCCAAAATTATTTTTTTTAGTGAAATATTTTGGTAGAACCATTTTCACCAACAATTCACGTTCACGATTTCTAGTGATACATTTATCTGCTAATACATATTACGGTTTGGTGGTTGTCAGAAGGCATATTTCCATTGTCGTCTTTAACAATCTAACGAAAGTGTATGTTCGTGAAGAAGTATTTGAAATTCTCCAATGATTTGGCGTTTCACAGAACGGTTAGTCGCAAAATGAAATAAATTTGAAGAAATTTTTCACAATCATCATTCCCATCTGTACTAGAAACTATATGGTATAGTTGGTGGCAATTTAAAAATTGGTGAGCATCGTTGTTCCACACACACTTATTTCAGTCAAAATACCTTAAAGCGGGCACTGGGCACTGCCTTGAGCGCAACGGTTCTGATGGTAGACATAATGCTGGTCATTTGAGATTGACCCCTGGACAAGTCAATCCTGGTGTATCCGAATGAAGCACGCAAATCACGTTCATTGGGCCAATCGCAACACACGGGAGCTCGGCATACTCGGTGGTACAGCACGTTGATGTAATCGGAGATTCACGGCACTTTTCCTCACTTGACACTTTTTAGTAAGAACTCGACCCCAGCGGTACCCGGCGGCTGTTTTTTGCAATAGTATTGCCCTTACTGTTACCATTACATAAGTATCTCGAATATAAGCCAGATCGGATCATAACTAAGCTTTTAACAATAACACGACTCCAGCGCCACCTGGTTGGTCAAACTGGGAATCTGAACAACTACGAAGAGACCTCATTCACACCGAAAAAAATTTCGTTAAAATCGATTCACTCACAAACACACGAACGAAGTATTATATGTATATACACCTGCAGTACCTTTGGGAAGACGCCGCGCCCCTTCTTAAATATCCCCAATTTTATCTAAGAGTATGCGATTGATTTCGTATATCTCTATACTACTATATGTTCGAATACTTAACCATGAACACTTCCAGGAATGTGAATTATGAAAAATTCGGTTTATTTGAGTAGAGTAGAGTATTTGACTACAATGAACACATCCAGAAATAGGCCACGTTCGAGGCACGTAATATCAGCGGCAATACTGCACCACTGATGAAAGTTTGCAAAACTGTTGCAAGTTCCCAACTGATAAAACGTTGGAATTTCAACCGAACGTGATACATTAATAATGCGCGCAACACTGCGGTTGTGATTGCGACTCGAACAACCCCATATGCAGTATGAAAAACTCGATTTATATGAGAGGTGCCACGCCTGTTTTCCAATAACATCAATTTTTTCATGAGTTTGCGTTTAATTTCGTATGGGAGGTGCCATGCCCCCTTTTCCAATAGCTCCAGTTTTTCTCCGCTATCGATTTCATATATATCCCTACCAAGATCCAGTACTCTGTCATGAACACTTCTAGAGATATGCAGTATAAAAAATCGGGTTTTTATAGTAGGTGCCACGCCTTCCTCACTTAGCGCCACTCACTTTATGACCTGTTCCCCGCGCTCATTTTCTAAATTGATTTTATATATCTCCATACCAAGTTCCAGTATCCTACCATAAACGCTTTCAGAGATATGCGGCATGAAAAATTCGGTTTTCCAATAACATCCATTTTTTCCATGAGTATGCGATTGATTTCATATATTTCCAAATATACGCAAAAAATTTTATACAAATCGCTCAAGCCGTTTCGGAGGAGTTGAGCACAAACACCGTGACATAAGATTTTATTCGGGTGGTGGGAACCCTATGCAAATTTTATTCTGTTTTAAGTGTTTTCATACATTCGCAGTGGAATAGCATTATTACTTATTAAAATTAATTTTTTTTTTGATAATTCGGATATATGGCAACACCGGTTTTTAAATTTTTTCGTTACAAATCTTCTACAGATAAAGAGAAACAAAAAGAAATAAAAACGAAACAAATCCGTTGAGCCGTTTTTGAGTTATGCGATAACAAACGAAGAGCAATTTATTTTTATATGTAAAGATTTTTGTCGAGTGGTGGCAGACCTTTTGGTGACATTCATTTTACAGAGAGAAAGACACAAAATGAAAAAAAAGCGAAGCAAATTCCTTGAGCCGTTCTTAAGTTACGCGATAACACACGAAAGCAATCCATTTTTACAAATAAATTTTGTTTCGAATGATGGTAACCCTACCGAAATTTTTTTATGAATTAATTTTTTTCTATACATTCTCAGTGAAATAGCATTTTTGCGGCTCATTTACAATTAATTTTTTTTTTCTGATATTGCAGATATATGGCAACATCATTTTTCCATTTTTCTCCTTGCAAACCTTCTACAGACAGAAAGACACAAAATGAAATAAAAACGAAGCAAATCCGTTGTGCCGTTCTTGAGTGATGCGATAACACATAAAAGCAATCCATTTTTATATATAAACTTTTACTTCGAATGGTGGTAACCCTATCCAAATTTTTTTCCGAATTAATTTTGTTATGCGTTCTCAGTGAAATGGCATTATTGCGACTTATTTGTAATAATTTTTTTTTATGATATTGCAAATATCTGGCAACACCATTTTACCAGTTTTCTCTTTACAAACCTTCTACAGATAGAAAGACACAAAATGAAAGAAAAACGAAGCAAATCCGTTGAGCCGTTCTTGAGTGATGCGATAACACACGAACAGCAATTCATTTTTATGCACATATAAAGATAATTAAAATTAAATAATTTCAAGATAAATGTGGTTAATATGTGCGTGTCGTCAAGTTTTTATAAGCACTTGAAATACTACTAAAATGTCAAATTTTAGTACTGAATTTAAAGAAGATGTCTCCTTTATCTATTCGTAATACCTTAAAAAATTTTTTTTGTTAAGAAGTGTACCTTAAAATATGTGCATACACATTTATATTAAAAATGTAAAATATGTAAATGTACCTACCATACACTTTTCCATGAATACCATCAAATCATTGGTCTTGAAGGGAATCTATGTATGCATGCATGTATATGAGCAAATTAAAAAGTCGATACAATTTACAGTCGAAAAGTACATTTCTTGTATAGATTTCGTACTGAAGGAACAACTTCATTTCCCAACACTGTGGGGAGCTAAGCAAAATGGCCTAGTGTATTTCGCAAAAGGTCTGAAAAGACTAGTATGTATAGGCTCAATATTAAAATACATAATCATCAACCGATAATTTTATATATTCATTAAAAGATAATTTGTCATCAGTCTGAAATAAAAAAATTTAAATCAGAAGGATAAAATAGTATTGTGTTATTAATTCAAGAGGAAAAAATTTTATTTCATTGACGAAGGGTGATCTATCACTTTTTTATTCGTTGTATAAGTATGAACATAAGTATGGTTGCAATTTTCTTTTGTTTTTGTAAAGCAAGAAAAATAAATTAAATCATGTTATACGCCCAAAAAAATTAATTTCAATATGCTACATTTGCCAAATTTTTGGATTTTTCAAATTTTTCCTAGCACTCAAGCAATATTGCCCATTGTACTTAAGGCCAAGAAACAGGATTTAGAGGAAAGGGATATATAGGTGGGGTGGGACTTCATTACTCCTCTGCAAACTTACCAGACTCCTTTCTCCTTTCCTCTCGGAAAGAAAATGTACGTCGTCCATTCTCAGTACATCCGACCCAAAAATGTACCATCTGAGTCTGGCAAATGCCGGACAGCGGCAGAGAACAGTGGATCGTCGATGATGCCTATGGTGACCATATGTCGTCCCCATGGATTGTGCCCCGTAATCAGTCCTACCAGGGCTCGTAGATCGCTCCTTCTTTGTCTGAGAAGAAATTTTGCTACCATCCTGTCGGGGCTTTTCAGGAAAAACTTGGTTGTTTTGCAGCTCTCATTAGTGCACCAACGGCCCTCATGAGTTTTGCTTATGAGATCCTTGATGCACCGGATCGTTCCCGCTATGCTTTGCCCTACAATTGGCTCCGATCCAATTGGACGCTGCAGAGAACCGCAGTTCGCTAATTCATCAGCCAGTTCGTTACCTTGAACACCGTGGTGCCCTGTCACCCACACGAGTTCAAGCTCATTCCATCTTGTAACGGAGTTCAGCCTCAACTTACATTCCTGGACTAACTTTGAAGAGGTTCGAGCGGTTCCCAGGGCCTTTAGAGCAGCTTGGCTGTCACTATAGATCCTAATTTTATTTCCGCGCCACCTTTCGGCAGTTATCCAGTCTGCCACTTTCAGTATTTCAAAGACTTCCGATTGAAAGACCGTTGTCATTGCACCCAACGCGGTAAAGCATCGGAAGTTTCCGTCCAGATGCCATCCAGCTCCAGTAGGAAATCGAACGACGTACTTTTTACCAAAGGAGACTCTAGGTATCAGTTTGTCATTTGGTGCCAAAAACAAAGGATATTGCTCTGACAACCTTCTGAACAACTTTCTGTGCCCAGAGCTCGGATCGTCGTGCCATAGACCAAAAGAGTGCAGTCGACACATCGTTTTTATTGCCTCCTCTTGGATCGCTAAATCCAGAGGCGACAAATTGAATTCAACAAATTGAACAAAGCATTAAGAGCTGGTCCTGCCGTTGTACTCTTGGCACCCGTAATGCCTATACACACACTCCTTTATAGCCTGTTTAGCACAGAAGCCGTGGTTTTGACCATGGTTCTGCGCCACCATACTACAGCAGAATACGTGACGATTGGCCTGACTAAAGCCATGTATATCCAAAATATCACAGCCGGTCTCAGACCCCAGGTCTTGCTCAAGGTTCTTCGACACTGTCCGAAAACTTTCAGCGCTCGATTGACCTTCTGCTCGACGTGAGTTTTCCATGTCAGCTTCGAATCTAGAGTTACCCCTAGATATATCACATCCACGGAAAGGCTTAAGGGGTTTTCCTTCGTTACGGGTGGGACATTTGTACAGCAAAAATAGTTTTTCTTTTTTAAACTTAAGTATAAGGTACTAAGCAATTCTACATTTTGATAAAGCTACACCTAGTTCACTAATATACGAGTTATTACCAAATACGAAAAATATTCCAACTGGTTTTTATATTGGAAAATTCTGAGCTGTTTCTTCCGTCACGGGTAGGACAAAGAAAAGACACTGCTTTTTGGAGAACATATATTTTACGGAAAGTCTGTGAATTTACTTAACATTTCTATCTGGATTAGATGTTTTACTATACAGAAAAGAACCAGCAATCCTAACAAAGCACAAACCATAACAAGAATTAGTTGTTTATTATTAAAAAATTCAAAATTCTCCTGTCACGGGTGGGACAACTTTTGTCACGGGTGGTAAACGTACGATTTTCTTCCTGAAATGGAACTTCTAGTGAGATCCATATCAAAGAGCTTAGGTATGATAAATGTTAGAGGCCAAATACAAGATCAATTGACCTACTTTTATCACAGTAGAGTCATTGTAAGACGCACGAAATACTGCTGCCCCCAGGATCTATTTTAGGTGGCAATAGTTATACCAAACGAAAGCTAGAAGTCGCCAGATTGTTGTATTAAAATGCATGGGAGAAAGGATTATTTGCAACGCATGACATTTTACATGCATTTTCCAAATGCACTTCTGCACGGTGCATTTGATTGCAACGAAATTTCGAATGTGCCTTAATGATTTTCAAGTTTGTTTAGACTAGCTATGTATGTCTGGCTAATACTAACTACAGGTTAAACATGGATATCGACTACTGTTATCACGTCGATAGCGATGTCTAACCTGCTGTAAGTGTTAACCAGACATTGAGTAACCGACCAAAGAGTGGCTCGAGTTGAGTTATTTTTGGAAAAATGATTTCATGGACAAATCAGGCTCAAATTTAGCTATTCCTTGGTGAAACCATAGAACGTCAGAAAAGATCTTATGTATCGATGTCTAATCCGAAAAGTTATCTGCATTGGAATAATTGTAAGCAGATACATATATCTTTGTCACTTAAAGGCAATTTATTGGATTGAATTTATAAGTTTCGCGAAGTTCTAGATTTTCTTGGTTGGAACTTCTGAGGTAATTGTTAATATTGACTTTTGGATTGTTGTTAAGCAACCCTCATCATAGAATTCTCTAGCGTCTCTATGATAGTAATGTTTATCTTGACTTTTCGAGCTGGCCACGCGAAATTTTTTACTATATCGCTTAGCCCATCCACAGTATTATGGTGTTTAGTCAACCTGCACTTCAAAGTTTTGTGGCATTAAACATAGGTTTGAAATGTTAAACTTATTTTTTTATTGTTAGGCACCATTAGCAAAAATAATAAATGATTTTCACGGGCGGGACACGATAAAACGTTTCAAAATCTCTTAAGTAATTTGAGGTATTGAGCATTGATTCATCAAGCATTCCATATTCAATAAGTTACTCTATAATTGGAAACAAAGTTTCATTTTCCCATGGAATACCCCTTAAGTTTACGCCTCTAAAACTGGAAGGTTGAAACCTTCCAATTTTCTTTTCCGCGTAAACAGGACTAGGGTTGTCTTACTGGGATTGACAGCAACACCCTGCAAGTGCACCATTCATCAATCTTATTCAGGATTCTCTGTGTCTTAACACAAACCTCCATGAGAGATTTACGTGATGACAGTGCACAGACAGCATCCGCGTATGCTTGGATGTGCCCTTTGGACAAAGAACCTTTCCCTTTGTCGAAATGTATCTCAACCATCATTGCTCCCGCAGCCACTCTTGCGAATGACGCTGAAGGGTAAGATTGAGTCTCACTCGATGCTCGGGGTCCTTCAACAACCTCATTTGCATGAGGAGTTTGGC
>NW_023464035.1:0-12047 GCF_013731165.1 Rhagoletis pomonella | reverse complement strand
TCTCCATACTTAGGTACATATCATATCAACTTAGACATTTCGATTCAATTGAGCAGTAAAAACTTTATTTTTCAAGCTAACCCAGCTAATAAAAATCGCACGGAAGTAAATTTTGGTTGAAATGAACAATTTCACAGCTGAAAGGCGCAATTGTAGTAATAGTAAATCTGATTAAGTTCTAAAACAGCAGGATGGCAACTTATTAACCCTTTGCCACAACAGCGGGATGCATTGCAATAGTAAGAGTTACACGTACATATCTACATAGGAAGTTTTACTATGTATACAGAAATACTCATATGTATGTACATACACTCGTAAATGAAATAACGTAAATTTGATTAAAAAGAAACAAAGAAGCACAAACGAATAGCAGAACTATTTAAATATTTATGTCAGATTTAAGAAGCACTTGTCGCAGTTGATGGCAGCACGGAAGATTGAAACGTAAGAAGGAAGGAAGGAAGGAAGGAAGGAAGGAAATGATAGAGTGATTAGCGGCGGGTGGTGGCAAGTAGGCAAAAGTTGAGCGACAACATCACACCCCAAGAAAACATATTTAATTTCACCAATTTATCGTTGAGGCCGCGTGGGTGCACACTCATCACTCATGGCATGGTGCGGTGTGCGATTGTTGGGTGACAGCGGGCGCGCCTTAAACGACGCACCGCTCAGCAGGGCGCTTGAGCGCATCCTTTTTTGTTTGGCAAACATCATGCGGCTATTAGCTCTGCACAAAGCGCTACGAATATACACATACACACACATGACCTGAAATATCGCAAAAAGTTAACTGAACAAACAATTCAACCCCAGACGCGAGAAGGCTCGACTTCTTTTTCAACTTCGATTTCGACTGCAGCTACTTTCGCTTTCTTCGATCTCATTCATTCTGCTGCCACTATTTGCTATTTATGTATGAATGTACATATGTATGTATGTATGTATGTATGTCGCTTACGACAGTTGTGGTAGCCCACGTTTGTTCTTTTATTATTATTTTTATTGTGCGGTGATTTTCTACTTACCGTCGATAGTCAGCCGGTTTGTAAGTTTGCCAGAGAAAAGTTAAATGAGCCGTCGAATTTGCCATCACGAACGAAGCGATGCGCGTCGACCTGCATCCAATCCTGCGAATTGCTTGCGCTGCGACACTTGGGGTGCATATAAATTCGACATAATTTCCTTGTAATGAATAAATTGATGGATGGATTCGGCACCAGTTTTAGTACGTTTTGAATAGGAATAGCAGTTGGTAGCGTTTAATGCACACACACATATTCCCCTCTTCCCTTCATCACCTTTGGCAAGGTAATAAAATGTGCTACGGTCAGTCCACATTTATGCTCAGCTCATTCGGTTTTCACTGCCACTATGTAAGGTCGACTAAGCAAGGAAAATTTGCATTTGCCTCTGTCTAACGATGTTGGTGGTATATGTACCTAGTGTATGCTCGCACACATTTTAATCAAAATTAAATTGAGTCTTGCCGTGGTCCGTTGTCCTCTCGCCTTTTTCATCTCCCTCATTTTGCCCAATGCTACTTTGTTCTGCGGTAAAATAAATTACGATTTGATTTTGATTTTAATTTAGAACTTCTGTGAGAGTCATTTATTACGCTTCGGCAAATGTGGGGTGTACGCTTGAGACGACCTGCTGAATGTGAGGAAAGGGGGACATTGGTGCCTCTCCTTTTTCATAAATTCCGAATAAGACATTCTGGTAATTAAAATCAATAAGTCTTTTTTAAATTTGAATTATAGTTATTGAAACAAAAAAAATATAAGTATACTCTTCTTCTTCTTCTTCCTTATTGGCGTACTTACACTTATAAGCTAATTAAGTTAAGTGACATTTTGACCAGTTTTGGTTATTTTTCGTTTGTTTATTTAATGTTTAATATTTGCTTTTAAAAGTCTAGCATATTAATTTATTTCAGAACGAACTTCCGTCATCCCTTGTCAAGTATGGTTTGCTGGAAAACCTGTTTCGCCTGGGGTTGCCAACATTTTGTAAGATATTTATAGTACTTTTTCAAAGAAAACTGAAAAAATATTGTACATTTCCAATATATATAGTGTTTTATTTAAAAGAAAGTAAGTAAAAATATTTTTTCTTAATATATTTTTTTGCAATTTTGGCAGTTTTTCACAATTCCTTGTTAACGACGAAAGTGTTATATGCTTCTGAGGTAATCGCAGAAAAAACTCTTCTAGTTAATGCCGAAGTAGCGAAAATAGAGAGTAGAAATGAAATAGTTTTAAGTAAATTTCGTAATTCATTATCAGTATTTTTAAAAATTTTTGATCTGTGTCTCCATTCATAAACTCACCAAGACCTTTTATTTCGAAGAATATTGCTTTTAATATTGTTATTTCAGTATAAAGATCATCCATTTAAATACACATATTAGCTTACAAATTACTGAAATATATTTATTTTTATAATTGAAGAAATATAGTACTTTTGCGTACTATATTTTTTTTCAACAGTATATAGTACGCAGACCGAAAAAATAGTACAATATCATATGGCAACCCTAGTTGTGCCATCTTCAGTGTCATTTTTCGTTCTGTCTCCTAGAATTTTATATAAGCAGCACCATATACATTCAAAAAAATTATTTTGAAATTTGCATATACTTTCCACAATAAGGAAGTAATAAGTGAAATCGACCAAATATTTTAATAAATAGAAGCAAACAAATTTGATACGTTATAAATGCCGACTTTGACACCTTTGATGAACAAAAACTTTTTCCCCCGGCCGTGCTCCGTCTTATAGCTATAAAAAAATCTTTTCTATAGATTCCTAAAAAAAGGGCGCATATTCGCAACTTTTAAAAAACATTGTTATATTTTTCCCTTTTTTCATGATTTATGTCCATAAATGTTACATATACATATGTATGTAAAATTTGAGCCCTGCGCCAACTCCTTAAAATTTTTTCCAAACAAAGTATGGGGCTACACCATGTGCAAATTAACTAGCCGCGGAGTCGTGGATTCGAGTCCCACTGCCAGTAGAATTTTTATTTTTATATTTTTTTTCATTACGTTGTGGGTGGGGCCATATAAATTTAACAAAAATCAGTAATCTTGTGTCTCGTTAAGAGATTGTTGTATGTTGACGTTTTTAGTTATTGAAACATCGGAGTTTTCGTATTTCTGCAATTTACCGTTATACGTTAAGTGGCAGTCGATTTAGTCCGAATTCATATATTTTCAACATATTGCTTTCTTGCGTCAAAGTTGGTAAATGTGCCGAGTTTGGTAGAAATGGATAATCGGTTACCAAGATACACATATGTAGGCGCAAGTGGGCGGTGACACGCCCATTTTCCAAAAAATTCGCTAAGTATCATTTTCTGCTAAGAGGTCATTGCATATATTGATTTTGAGTAAATTAGCTTAAACAGTTACTAATTTATCGCTGTTTTCGTATTTCTGTAAATTGCCGTTATATAGGAAGTGGGCGTGGTTCCTGTCTGTTTTCAAAAATTTTCAACAGGTCTCTTAGTGAGGACCTAAGGAATGTTCGCATCGAGTTTGATGGGGATTGGTAAAGAGACTACAGAGATACAACATTTCGTCGTAAGTGGGCGGTGCCACGCCCTTTTTACAAAAATTTCATAACTGTCTTATTTTATGCCAACTAATAATAAAATAAAGATTGCGAAATAAAATAAATGAAAAGAAAATTTAATAAAATAAAGTGAAATAAAATATATAAAACAAAAAAAAAAAATTAAGTAAAAATAGGAAATTTTAGCAATCGCTGGAACCGAGAATCGAATTTGGGTGCTACTGAATTGTAGTATGCATCTCTCACTACTCGGCTAACGCGGATGAAAACTCATCTGCTTTGTTTGCTTATTTGAGCAATACATGAAACTAATGGACCCGCATGGCGTTAAAACGCCAAAATTGAGTATAACCTTTTAAAAAGGTTGAAACACTATTCAAAACCCCAAAAAATTTTCCATAAGATTCATATAAAGACATTTCTGAGTGAAGAGAGGTCTCTTTTAAAAAAAATGTATAGCCACTCTATGTCTAAAGTTTTAGCTTCAAAAAATAAAACGTTATTGCACATCTATGTACAATCCCAGTTTTTAATTTCAGTTCTCATTTTGGAAATTCGAAATAACGGTGAATGACAATCTAATGGCCTTCAAAAAAATAGGTAGCGACCCAATTAAAAGTATTATCAACCTAAAGTTTTCTTTAAAATCTTTCGTTTCACACTCTAACACTATGTCTCCATTTTAAGATTTAATGAAGATTTAGCCCTCTGACGAGATTTGGCGTTAAATCTTTTGAGATTTACCATATAAAATTAAATCTCGAAAGGCGGTAGATTTAAGTTAAATCTTCGTCAAATCTTCAATAATATTGATCAATAAGTACAATTTGTTGGATGTGGCAACCACAAATTCACATGCCATAAGTCAAATGACATTTGTGTTTTCAATATACAGTTGAGGACATTGAAATCTAGCCTATCATAAAAACATGAATTTTCGTATTTTTAGGAATTTTTATACTTTTGTTAGTTTGGGAGGAAAATTAGTAATACATATGTACATAACTTTGGTTGTAATAAACTAAGAAAATATTTTTTTAAAAACTAAAAATTTAGAAGAAATGTTTTATAGTAATATCATGAAGTCTTCTCCGCTTTCTATAAGTCATTTGCGCGCTCCGACAAAAAATTTATAAACTTCGGTAATGGTTCTGCTTCGATAACATTGCACCGAACATCCTCTAGAACTCAATTCGTCTTCATGATATGCCAAAGGCCCACGATTGGATTTTCGGTTCCCTCCTATGAATAAGAGAGTTCTACAAAAATTTTTCTTTCCGCAAATGTTCTTTACCGTTTCGATAATTTTTCTTAAATTCGGGAAAATGATTGGGAATATGGTACCATTCTTTACATTTTCCAAATTATATATTATACTTACATATTTACCACGAATAAGAAGCCAATAATATTAAGAATTCACATAATGAAATTCCGCTTGGCACCTTCCTTTTATCTATCTGTATATCAATGTATCTGCAACTGTATTTATAAAATCATACATAAGCAAACGTCAAATATTTAAAAATGTGAACGTCAAACATATCTCGTTGTGGTAATGGAGACGGTTGTGATTTAGCAACTGGATTTATTAAATCTTAATGGATAAATCTCCCAATGGAGACATAGTATAATATTTCCATATTTCATTTAACTTGAGTATAAGTAAAAAAAATTCGACTTTTTAAACAGGTGGCAACCCTCTTTAAAAGTATTTTCCAACTGAAATCTTTTACGCTTTTTCAATACATATTTCAATTAACTGATCAAATATGCTGAATTTGATTTTTGTAACACGTGGCAACTCTCCTAAATACAGTTCAGAAATAAGTTATTTTCAAACTAATTTCGATTGATGCCCATACTTTGACAATCCATTTAACTTATTAAACAATTTTAATTTAATTTTTTCAACAGGTGGCAACCCCCCTCAGTCACACTAAAAAAATTCTAAACGTTCAAGCTAAATATTTTTCAACACTCGTTTGTTTGATAATCAGACTTTAAAATTTCAGAACAGGCGGAAACCTCTACAAAACAATTTTCGAACTAAACTATTCTTAAATATATTTCGTATGATATTGTTATAAATACTTCAAGTAACTGATGAATAAAGTGGAATTAAATTTTTTAAACACGTGGCCACTCTAGTAAATATAGTTCAGAAAGATATTAGATGTATAAAACAACTTCGATAATAATCATTGGCTTAAGAGCCCTGTATAGGGTTAGAACTACGGCAAGCCTAAATCGGTATAAATGAAGTGAAAAAGCGCAGCAGAAAATAAAATTCCGTAGTAGATATCTTTTATGGATATTGGCTCGTCATAAATTGCCTTTTTTACTTAAAAATTAATAAAATAATGCATAACAATAGCCTTTAATCGCGTCCTGCGACTATACTATTTAGCATCTATAAAATAACAGCAACTTAAAAATTTTCCATATTTCTTATACGTATAACATTCTAAGCACTGTTTTTTTTTGGTGAACGTTAGTTAACATTTTTTGTTGAAGATCGGACTCCTGAAGGGGTTCAATAAAACTATTCATAGGATCATTTCAGGGAGTCCTTGAACAAATGAAGCACCAATAGAAATCAAAAACTTAGTAGCCCAATATCTCAAAAAAAAAAAAAACATTACGTGATAGAACATAACTGAGAATGCATTCTATCAACATTTGAATACTATTTCATGGTCTTATAAATCTCTTTTTTTATCAAAAATCAACGCGATTTTCTAGCGACTTCAAACTTGCAGTTTGTTATACTAAATTTGAATGGGCTATAAGACTGCATACCTAGAATTTTTCTAAAAAATCTGAATAAAAATTGCAAATTAGTGTGCAAATTTAACGAATTTTCCTGAGTTTTGCGCAAAGTTTTTTTTATTGTTATGTTTTCTGGTGTAGAATGAACTATATTTTTATAAAAATTATCGAAAGTAAATTAGAATAAAAAACTTTGCATATATTGCGAAAAATTAACTGTGCCAATACTTTTGTTCGTCACTGTACGTGCAGTGTAATTGGAAGCCAATCACTCTTTGACCTCTTCTATTTAAAAAAAATAAGTATCGTATTTTTAGCGAAAAATATGTGCCGCATGAGTTTTAAAAGCTACTTAAAAAAACGACCCTGAGAAAATTTTTTGAGTTCAGGGGCCTATTTCATAAAGCGATAGTGATAGTTTTGTAACGACAGGAATTTTCTATGTTGTCAGTGACAATTCGACAGTTTGGTGGGTGTTCTGTTTCATAAAAACAATTGACACCACCTCTTAAATTCCGTGAGAAATTCCATTGAAAAAGTTACAAATTGTCATTGTCGGGGCTTAAAATATTCGTTGACAAAATTTTCGCCAGTCATATGAAATTTATAAGTAAATCATATGTAATAATTGCATTTGCATTATTTTTGTTTTAAGAAATATTCAAATTGTTGAAAAGTAATTAAATGTGCGCAATTACCATATAAATACATTTACAAAACTATCCTGTGAAAGCTTTCCGACGAAGCTATTTGGTTTTGTCGCCATTATCGCGACAACTTTAGAGTGACAATTGTCGACAATATTCCATATAATCACAGTCGTTTTCCAAAAATGTTCACAGTTGCCTACAAACGTATATGAAGCAGCAAAAATGTCGCCAACAATTCTGGCAGTGAAATTTTATAGAAAAATCGACAATTGTCTCACCTGTCACTCTTATGAAATAGGCCACAGATTCTGCAATAAGTGATTTTTATTATTTGGGAAAGAAAACCGAAGTATGTAGATCGTTGGCGAAGCGAAGTAGCGTACTAAATTTCTAATTTTCATCAAAAATCGTAGCAGATCTACTAGGATCGTAGTGAAATTCTAACGCTGGACCTGTAGTCAAATTTAATAGTCAATCTTTTTCCCGGCAAATTTTAACCCTTCAACTCCTACAAAAAAGGGTCTTTTTGAGTCAGCTTTGCAAAAATGGTAGTTAATGGGGCCAAAATGCTTCCCCAAAATAGTAGGCATCACATTTTACGAGGCGTCAACGAAGACGAGAATTTTCTATGGATTAATGCACTCAGAAAAAGCCAGTTCAATATATTTCTCTCAACACATGATTTGGCAACTATAACCAAATCATGCATTGAGGAAAATATATTTAGTTGACGTAACGCGCAAAATATACCACACAAATATTTGTGCAAATACGAATTAGTACAAATAAGAATTTTCAAAATTCTTGTTCGGTTCTTATTTGTACTAAATGGTATTTGCACAAATAAATATTTGTGTGGTGTGTTTTGCGCATAATTAAACTCTTTTCTCATGAAAAATAATGTAATTTTGCCCCAAAAAGACTTTACTAACCCTCTATAAAAAATTGTTTTGTTAAGGTGGCACAAAGTCCTACCGTGGTTCGACTACCATGTATGTATATATAATTACTCACATTGTGTTGACTTTGGTTAAGGTCCTACAATAACTTTTTCCCTGAGCTAAAGGCGCTGATCATCTTTGTTTTCAAGCTCCCCAGTCCCGCAAATGAAGTTTCACATTTCCTGCGACTGGCTTTGCCGTTTTTAAAAAGAATTAAACACCAAGTAAAATATCGAATGTTAACCACTTTTTGACGCTAATTTGATTGCACTAATACCTTAAAAATAAGCTATAAAATAACTGGTTATTTTGTGCTCAAAAAATATAAAGGGAATCGCTGCATTTTACAATACGAAAAGTCGAACCATATTAATCGATGCACTGTTATCGGATGTTGCAAAAAATCATGCAATGAGAAATAATTTTTTTTGTTTACCTGAAACTTTAAAGTAACTACAAAACAAAACAAAAAATTTTTAGTTTTGCGATACAATTGTCAGATCGAATTAAATTACATCAGGGTTGCGAAACTTTAACACTTCTTTGGTACCACTCGCATGAAATTGCGTACTTGGCATAGAAATATATTTCACGTTCGCGAATTAAAAAAGCTATAACCAACTTAAGTCATTGTTTTTTATTACTTACAAATTGTATAAATTACAATTGTAATAAAAAAAAAATATTAGAACATTGCACCAGTGTTACACCTATAGATACATTGTTTCTCTCTAAAGGGCTGCTTCCAGCTCCCAAGAAAAACGAAAAATTCATACAAAATGACGCACAAGAAATGGAAAAGAAATTTTCTTCTATAAAAATTTCTTAAATCAGTTAGCCGCCGTCAAGAAAAAAATGCTCGTATATTTATTTTCTCAAGAAAATTGACAGTGCTTTTCAAGCAACAGAAATAATGAAAAATATTTCTGTGGTTTTTCTTGAGAGCTGGATTTTAAGCTTAATAGTCAAAGTTCAATAGAAGCATATTATATTTCAGAGGAGATAATTTGCCGCCTCTTCATCTATGTACTCTGGTCTAATAGCCTGATTTTCTGGCTAAACCCAGTTACGGCTAAACATGTGGATGATAAAACAACAGCCGCTTTCATATGAGCCGATTATCATAAGATTTCCCACATTTTTGTACCAAAAAAAAAAAAAATATTTGAACCCTAGACCACCGAGTGTTCCAAAGGGATCACTTTTCTATTTGCGGAAGGAAAAAAATATCCCTTAGTTATAAAACCCGTTTACACAGAGGCAATTTTTGAAAAATGTAGCAAATTATACAAATTTCAATTTAAAACTTAAAAAGTCTGAATTTCTTAATTTGCCTACTGAAAATTTAAAAGGAGCAACCTTTCTTTGCAGCAACAATATTATAAACAGCCTTTTTTCCTTTCATTATTGAGTTGTGCCCTACGGAAATAGCCGTTTTCTCAGAAATACACACAAAATAGAAACGCAACATATAGCCGCATAGACTCATTCATTACAGCTGCCAAGTAAAGGAGCTCAAATTCGGTGTCGAATTTGTGTTGGGAGAGAGACTCCTACGCCGAGCACTGTCGCCCGGTGGACCAGCGTCTAGCCACAATCCGCATCAAAGCGAGATGCTTCAACATCTCGCTCATTTGCGCCCCGACGCACAGTGTGCCCTTTTTCAATTTTAGCTAGCCAAAAGTCGTAACTATTAAATGGATGTACCTATGATATTGATGTTACGTCAATACGGTGTTACGTCAAGAAAAAAGTCGGATAAATCCACACTTTGCGACGACCAGTTGGAGTGCAGCTGCAAAAAACGGGACTTCATACGAAAGCAGCGGCCCCATTTTAAACGAAATTGACAACAGATCTTACCGATAAACTCTTTTAATCTTTCATGGTCAATGTCCCCTCCTACCTTTTCCAAAATATATTGCATTACAGCACCATTATTATCATCTTTTTTGCCTTCAAGCCACTCGTCAAAAAGTGCGCTTCGGATGACTGTCATGTTTATTAATGAAAATGAAAAAATTTGTGCAGACTTGTGCAAAAAGTGCTTACGAAATCTAAAAGTAGAAATATTCCTTATTAGTCTGCATATAAACACCAGATTAGATGAAGTAAAAAATTAATATTTTTACGCGTCACAATGAGTTGGTTTTTCTTATGAATCTATTAGATTGACTTAGTAGCCGAATATTTGTCAGCCAGAATGCCAAAAATTACGGCCATCTGAAATTATTTTATTTTGGACTATTGGCACGCTAAAATTGAAAAAGGGCACAGTATGCGACGGAAGAGAAGGACGAGGCGTCCAAGGATCTCTTCTATGAGCGCTTGGAGCGTACATCTGAGTGTTGTCCCGTCACGTTATGAAAATCGTGTTTGGCGACTTGAATGCCACGGTGGGCAAAGAAGGGATCTTTCGAACCACTATCGGAAAATTCAGCCTCCACGACGAAACGTCCGATAACGGACTGAGGCTTATCGACTTCACCGGTGCCCGAAACATGGTAGTATGCAGTACTAGGTTCAACAACAAAAAGATACATCAGGCTATGTGGCTGTCTCCAGCAATACCACCAGCTCCGTCAGAATCCGGAAGGATACCAAACGAGGTATCCGACCAGGTGACTCCCTTTCATGAGATTTCTTTAATCTGATATTGGAGAAGATAATAAGAGCTACAGAACTGAATTGCTCAGGAACAATTGCAATTGCTGGCGTACGCGGATGACATCGACATCATTGGTAACAAGAAACACGAAGTCTGTTCTGCGTTTTCCAAGTTGGAATGGGAAGTAAAGCAAATGGGTATGGTGGTCAACGAGAACAAGATGAAGTATCTCCTGTCATCAAAAAAAAAAGTCAGCTCATTGGCGTGTTGGCACTCGCGTCACTATTGACAGTTATAAATTCATAAATTCGAAAAGGTACAGAATTTCGTTTACTTGGGAATCAGTATTAGCACCGATAATAATATCAACATCGAATCCAACGCAGAATCACTTTTGCCAGCAAGTGCTACTTTGGATTGAGTGGGAATTTCGGGAGTTAAGTCCTCTTTCGACGTACGAAAGCAGCAATATAAGTCACTTGGTATGGTATGTATAAGGCCGGCTGTACTCGCCCTGACCGCTGACGGAAAGCACTCAATTAATTGCCAGCCAGATCCGTTAATTTGTAGTATTTTAGTCCGATCATTCGCTTTCGTTCGAGGAATATACAATTCCTTTTAGGTTGCTAATACGAATTTTAGCAGAACTTATTGAGCATTATTGTGCAAGTACGAATCTATTATTATTATTATAATTATTATTAAATATTTGGATTCGCAAGGCATTCCCAATATTTGATGCGAATGCGAATGTTTAAAATGATGCTAATTATTCGCATAAGCGAATGCGAATGCAAATGTTGCAACTCTGAATTTTTGTCTTCCCGATTTACTAAAGACAAAAAAGTACAATTTCTTTCTGGAGTTTTCCCACAAATATAAAAAGATTTGAAAATATTCAATTTAATTTTTTTTTATTGTTCACTTTCAGATATATTTCTTAAAATTTAGTATTTAATAATTATGTTTATTTACTTTTCACGCTTTTAGTGGTTTGTGTTTATCGTTATCTTCTTGTTGTTTTTGTTTTAGTTACACGACTAGACAACGTCTTAAAAACTGTTAGTGATATAGTTTGCATTTACTTTATTTAATATTAGTTTTTTATTACATAATTTTTTTCAGTTGTTTGTTTGATTGGTTATGTTATTACACGATTTACTTAAACTATTTATTTCAAGTTAAGTTTGAAAAAAATCCTGTTGCGAAGGGAAAACGGAGCAAAATATGTTTTGTAGCTGTTTCTGAGTTTTACTTTTTTTTACTGAGCAGCAAGTTGTGCATAATTTTGTTGAATTAACTTTGTCTACAATGCGCGTGATACATATACAAGTTTTATTTAGTACCTTATATTTATTTACAGATTTTTTTTTTGTAAATACATTAAAAAGTAAAAGAAAATATTGTGAAAACATAACGCAAGAAAGTAGTTGTGTTTTTATAAAAAAAAAAAAAATTGTTAAACGAAAACTCAAAATTGTCGTTTTTTAC
>NW_023464034.1:0-12049 GCF_013731165.1 Rhagoletis pomonella | reverse complement strand
GCCCTTAATATCTTTCGCTACGACAACTAGCGCAATATCATCAGAATCGCCAATTATTTTAACACCTTTTGGAACAGGGAGGCGTAAGACTCCATCGTAAGCAATGATACAAAGCAACGGACCGAGGACGGATCCTTGAGGAACACCTCTGGTAACGACATAATCTTTCGTACCTGCATCAGTACCATAATAAAGAACTCTATTACATAGATAGCTACTTATTACGTTTAGCAAATATACCGGAGTGAGTTGAACGCATTCTTAACATATAGGGTTACTACCGCGCAGTATTCTTTTAAGCCGGTTTTCCAGCTTTGCTTCTTCGGCTATGTCAGTGACTCCACGTATTGCGTCGATTGTTGACCTACCTTTTCGAAAACCAGACTGTGCATCAGACAAACAATGCGTAGAATCAATATGCTCCCATAGACGGTCACAGATGATACGCTCCATCAACTTACCTAAAGCATCAATCATGCACAGGGGTCTATAAGAGCTAGGTTCCCCCAGCGGTTTGCCAATCTTTGGGAGTAGGTCCTCCCATCCCAGTAGCCCTTTTCCATCTATTCGGAAATATAACGTCTTGGAGGCATCTATTAAAAACTTCCGAAAATGCTGATGGGGTTGTATCCACTGCCGCTTTAATGGCAATATTTGGAAAACCATCAGGACCGGGGGCCTTGTTGTTTTTTTAATCGTTTGGCCGCACTTTCAATTTCCTCCTTCTTTGCAGGAGGAACACAGGCATTTGTCATAGCATCTATTGACGCTGGCAATGGTTGGGGATCCGTCCGCGGAAAAAGAGTCTCTACTATTTCTTTAAGCAACGTCGGGCATTTTGGCATCTGCATTTGGCTAGCTTTGAACTTTTTCATTACTACTTTATAGGCGCCGCCCCAAGGATACTCATCAATTTCATTACAAAGTTCCTTAAAACAATCTCTTTTGCTAGTTTTTATAGCATCTTTTAATTTTTTTCGCAATGATTTAAAACTATCCTTTAGTTCATCCGACCTTATTCTTTGGAATTTTCTTCTAGCTTTATTACATTGTGACCGTAACGACGCTATTTCAACCGTCCACGAGTATACGGGTCTCCGGTCGTTTCTGTGGACCTTTCTACTCATAAAAGAATCGTATGCCTTGATAAGACCTTGAGTGAGGGCTTCTGACAGGATTTCTGCGTTCCCCTGCAAATTCATAACGCTGCTTATTTCGCTAATTACTAATTTAAACATATTTATACCAAATGATTTTGTGCACCAACTACTTACATTACTTTGGACGTTTTGGCGAGACACTGTAACTGTACTTTCTATTTCAATTATTATAGATAAGTGGTCGTTGTGCGTATACCTTTCGCTTAGCTTCCACATGGTTTTTTGTTACCAGCGATTGACTACAGAAAGTTAAGTCAATAATGGAGCCTCTGCCGTTTTTCTCAAACGTGTTTCTGTTGCCTGTATTCAACAGAAGCAGGTCCAGTGAAGCAAATGCTCTTAGCAAGGCATGACCTCGATTACTTGTTCTACTGCTGCCCCATTCTAAAGCCCAAGCATTGAAATCTTCAGCTATTATTTTTGGAGAATACAATTCAAATTCCTGCTGACTGTGGCTCGGTGGTGCATAGCAGCTGTAAATATAGATCCCGTCGATCTTTGTCTTAACAAAAAACTCATGACTGCTAGGTTTGCCACTAATACCTTTTTTCCGCAAATCCATATCGCGGCCTTCCGTTTGTGATTAGAGATCCAAGTACCTTGGTTAGGTTTCTTGTACTGTTCACTTAGAATTGCTACATCATTGCTTTCCGCAATAATTGTCTGACAGAGCAGCTGCTGGGCAGCTTCGTAGTGGTTTAAGTTTAGCTGCAGCAACTTCATATCTTTGCTCTTTTTTTTTAACGCACGCTGAAAGAATGGACACTGCTTGCCACCAGCAATATGGCTTTTATTTATCTGCCCACTTGTTTTACACAGCCCGCATGAGGGTACACTGTTGCATTGCTTGGCATTATGGCCTTTCTCGCCGCACTTAAAACACCAACCACTGCGGTCTTCATTTGTGCAGTCTCTCGCTTGATAACCAATATCCAGGCATCTGTAACACCTGGTCAGAGTCGTCTTTTCACGAATGCGACATACCGACCACCCAATCTTAATTTTCTGAGCTACTATAATCTTTTTCGCAACGAACTGTGGTAGCGAAAGCGAAGCTATTTGAGTTCCTGAGTATCCGATACGGAGAGATTTGATCCAGGTTAATTCGAAGGTTTGAATCGACGTTATTGTGTCGAGGTTACCTTGGATAGAGCTTTTATTTCCGCTTCATTTCCCACAGATTTTGCACACCCTTCTTAAAAAGTTCTGTCTTTTCCTCGTGTACATGATTGAGTTCGAGCAGCATTTCTCATTTTATAAAAGGGTAGCTTTAGACTCAGAGCTTTAAGCTGAGCGCTGGAAGCTCAAGCCGAGAGCTTTGAACTGAAGCTTTCAGTCGCTTTAAGATATAGCTATTTAAAGCTTTTAATCTTAGGTCAACGCTTTAAGTTCTGCACACAGCAAACAGCTCACAGCTGTCAAAATCAGCTGTTTGGCCGGCGCCAAAAGGGATCACCTTTGCTTAGTTTGTATATATATACTTATATAATAAAAGGCAAATTACATACCTTGATAGTGATTCACACCATTAAAAACACAGGCACTATATAAAATAAGTTAACCCTAAACTTTTGATCAAATTTTTTGCTTTATAAGCACTTTACACACTGCAAAACTCGAAAATTAAATCAGCGAGAAAAAATTCGCGTCCGCAATGTCTATGCCCATATGTATATATGTATGTATTAAGTTTGTAAATTAATATATGTGCATACGTACATACATAAAATAAAGTTTCTCTTAAGTTAATTTGTTTCTTTTTTAATACATGCAATGCATATATAATTCTATTTGTAGAGTAATTACATAAAATTTTAATACTTTTAAAATTTTAATTAGATATTGATATGCCCCAAAAGGTATCTTTGAAACAATTGTAAATTTCCGCTATAAGAAATTTTGAAATAATTTTTTTATCTTTGATCGACTTTTGCTGTTTCGAAAAGATAAAAAAGAATATATTTCAATAACGTTTTAATATAGTTTTAGCCATATGGTATTAATAATAAAATTAAGTTTAATTCACAGTAAATTTATTATTTAATGCCAATGCAGATACAAATTTAAGTTGTATGTGAATAAGGCAAAATAACATTGTATTTTCCTATAATAATGAAAATGAGTCCAAATGTAAAAAATACTACACTTTGATTTATTTTAATATGTACAGTCCGCGACAAAACGATAGCAACTCAACATTTTGAATAAGTTTGACTATTTATCTTTTGCTTGTTTAATGTTCACTATTTTTGTATAAAAGTACAGCTCTTTATCTTACGAATTCCATATAAACCCAAATTTCATACTTTGTACAAAAGTTCTAAAAATTACACAAACTTTCATCTCAATTCTAAGCTTTTTAATTTTAATTTCTGGAATAATTTTTGATATGCAGTTGTATAGCTAATTAATTTCTAGTACAGTAGAGTGCAAGTTTGAAGTTGCTAAAGAATCGCGTTGATTTTTTTTATAATTTTTTTTTTCTAACGGTGCCACGCGTTTTCTTCCATACAGATCTCCTATCCAAAATAATTTAAAATCGGTGATTTTGCGAAAATTTTTGGGCCCCTCTTCACGTGGTTTGCTCTTACTTTTTTAAAAATTTAAAAAGAGAGCGCTGAAATATAAAGTTAATGAATATGATTTAATGAAACTTTTATTTTTATTTAAATTTACTCAAAAACCAGCCAAAGTATTTATTTTATTTTTATTAAACACTTATTGCACCTGAAATAGTTTACTTTTAATCACATGTAATGGAAAATGCTTTTATTTAAGTCTCAAAAGCTTGAAATATTTATGTTTTTTTTTCAATAAATACTTAGAAAAAGTAGGAAATTAGAAAATCTTAATCTTCCAAATAAAAATGTGTAATATATTCAATTATATTTTTCTATCTATTTCAACTAGTATGAGAATGGTATATTTGGCCCATAATTGGACTAGTATTTCTCTGTCAATTTTGAACTAGTATGGGACTGGCATATTTCCGATCAAAATCTGACAATTTCCATCCCCATGTTAAAAATACCAGTTGCTTGTATGCAGTGGAGTAGCCAGGATTCTGCGATGGGGGAATGAAAACAATTTGCATCGATAACTTAAAGTTGTGACACACAATGGCTAGAGGCGTCGCCTGTGTGCATTCTTTCATACATATTTATGTATATGCCATTTTTACCGTTATATATTTTTAATCTACTCGTTTATTCCATGGGGTATTCATGCTTTATTTAAATTTAAAAAATTTTAATTACTATACCATTTAAAAAATCTGAAAATTCACTGCGGGAAATTTTTTTTTCTCATTTGTCTTCGCCTTCTCGTTTTTGCCTTTGCAAGTTTTGAAAAAAGATTTTGAACGAACCATTATATCACATTCCTAGGCAAGTTTTTAAAGAATATTTTCGGTACTAAATCTTATTAAAACAAAGTGTTGAAATCAGCTTCATATAGAAACAGCTTTATCGTTAATTAAGAATGAGACGTTCTTAAATATCATAACTTTACGACTCTCACGTATTGACTAGATTTGACTATTTATTTTATTATTTTTTAATTTTAATTATTTGTTTATAAAAATATAGTTTATTCCTTAACACCAATAAGATTAATTTTTGAACAACATTAAAAAAATCGACAAATTTCGTAAAAATTTCGAGCTTTCTATTTCAATTTTATCTTTTCATATTTTGCAGTTTTTTAGCTCATTCAATTTTAGTAAAATAAAGTGCAAGTTTAAAGTAGCTGGGATTTACCGTTGATGTGTGGCATATTTTTGACGATGTTGGTAATTTTCTTCTATATTATATAAGTATGTTCGAGGTTTTTTTAAATGAAGAAAATGAGCAACGCCTTCATCAAAAAAAAAATATATTAAATATCAACGATAAGTCGCGGCTATGTATTTTAAACTTGCACTTTATTTAAATCGATCGGGCTACAAAACTGCGTACTCAAAATATATATTTCTAGAAAATCGAATTAAGAAGCTTTACGAAAGTTTGTTGATTTTTTTAATGTTGCGCAAAGATTTAACCTTGTACTTATAAGAGGTTTGTTAAAGTATAAATTGCATTTTTATAAAGAAACCAGCAGACCCGGCGAACTTCGTCCCGCCCAAAATTATTTTTTTTAGTGAAATATTTTGGTAGAACCATTTTCACCAACAATTCACGTTCACGATTTCTAGTGATACATTTATCTGCTAATACATATTACGGTTTGGTGGTTGTCAGAAGGCATATTTCCATTGTCGTCTTTAACAATCTAACGAAAGTGTATGTTCGTGAAGAAGTATTTGAAATTCTCCAATGATTTGGCGTTTCACAGAACGGTTAGTCGCAAAATGAAATAAATTTGAAGAAATTTTTCACAATCATCATTCCCATCTGTACTAGAAACTATATGGTATAGTTGGTGGCAATTTAAAAATTGGTGAGCATCGTTGTTCCACACACACTTATTTCAGTCAAAATACCTTAAAGCGGGCACTGGGCACTGCCTTGAGCGCAACGGTTCTGATGGTAGACATAATGCTGGTCATTTGAGATTGACCCCTGGACAAGTCAATCCTGGTGTATCCGAATGAAGCACGCAAATCACGTTCATTGGGCCAATCGCAACACACGGGAGCTCGGCATACTCGGTGGTACAGCACGTTGATGTAATCGGAGATTCACGGCACTTTTCCTCACTTGACACTTTTTAGTAAGAACTCGACCCCAGCGGTACCCGGCGGCTGTTTTTTGCAATAGTATTGCCCTTACTGTTACCATTACATAAGTATCTCGAATATAAGCCAGATCGGATCATAACTAAGCTTTTAACAATAACACGACTCCAGCGCCACCTGGTTGGTCAAACTGGGAATCTGAACAACTACGAAGAGACCTTACTCACACCGAAAAAAATTTCGTTAAAATCGATTCACTCACAAACACACGAACGAAGTATTATATGTATATACACCTGCAGTACCTTTGGGAAGACGCCGCGCCCCTTCTTAAATATCCCCAATTTTATCTAAGAGTATGCGATTGATTTCGTATATCTCTATACTACTATATGTTCGAATACTTAACCATGAACACTTCCAGGAATGTGAATTATGAAAAATTCGGTTTATTTGAGTAGAGTAGAGTATTTGACTACAATGAACACATCCAGAAATAGGCCACGTTCGAGGCACGTAATATCAGCGGCAATACTGCACCACTGATGAAAGTTTGCAAAACTGTTGCAAGTTCCCAACTGATAAAACGTTGGAATTTCAACCGAACGTGATACATTAATAATGCGCGCAACACTGCGGTTGTGATTGCGACTCGAACAACCCCATATGCAGTATGAAAAACTCGATTTATATGAGAGGTGCCACGCCTGTTTTCCAATAACATCAATTTTTTCATGAGTTTGCGTTTAATTTCGTATGGGAGGTGCCATGCCCCCCTTTTCCAATAGCTCCAGTTTTTCTCCGCTATCGATTTCATATATATCCCTACCAAGATCCAGTACTCTGTCATGAACACTTCTAGAGATATGCAGTATAAAAAATCGGGTTTTTATAGTAGGTGCCACGCCTTCCTCACTTAGCGCCACTCACTTTATGACCTGTTCCCCGCGCTCATTTTCTAAATTGATTTTATATATCTCCATACCAAGTTCCAGTATCCTACCATAAACGCTTTCAGAGATATGCGGCATGAAAAATTCGGTTTTCCAATAACATCCATTTTTTCCATGAGTATGCGATTGATTTCATATATTTCCAAATATACGCAAAAAATTTTATACAAATCGCTCAAGCCGTTTCGGAGGAGTTGAGCACAAACACCGTGACATAAGATTTTATTCGGGTGGTGGGAACCCTATGCAAATTTTATTCTGTTTTAAGTGTTTTCATACATTCGCAGTGGAATAGCATTATTACTTATTAAAATTAATTTTTTTTTTGATAATTCGGATATATGGCAACACCGGTTTTTAAATTTTTTCGTTACAAATCTTCTACAGATAAAGAGAAACAAAAAGAAATAAAAACGAAACAAATCCGTTGAGCCGTTTTTGAGTTATGCGATAACAAACGAAGAGCAATTTATTTTTATATGTAAAGATTTTTGTCGAGTGGTGGCAGACCTTTTGGTGACATTCATTTTACAGAGAGAAAGACACAAAATGAAAAAAAAGCGAAGCAAATTCCTTGAGCCGTTCTTAAGTTACGCGATAACACACGAAAGCAATCCATTTTTACAAATAAATTTTGTTTCGAATGATGGTAACCCTACCGAAATTTTTTTATGAATTAATTTTTTTCTATACATTCTCAGTGAAATAGCATTTTTGCGGCTCATTTACAATTAATTTTTTTTTTCTGATATTGCAGATATATGGCAACATCATTTTTCCATTTTTCTCCTTACAAACCTTCTACAGACAGAAAGACACAAAATGAAATAAAAACGAAGCAAATCCGTTGTGCCGTTCTTGAGTGATGCGATAACACATAAAAGCAATCCATTTTTATATATAAACTTTTACTTCGAATGGTGGTAACCCTATCCAAATTTTTTTCCGAATTAATTTTGTTATGCGTTCTCAGTGAAATGGCATTATTGCGACTTATTTGTAATAATTTTTTTTTATGATATTGCAAATATCTGGCAACACCATTTTACCAGTTTTCTCTTTACAAACCTTCTACAGATAGAAAGACACAAAATGAAAGAAAAACGAAGCAAATCCGTTGAGCCGTTCTTGAGTGATGCGATAACACACGAACAGCAATTCATTTTTATGCACATATAAAGATAATTAAAATTAAATAATTTCAAGATAAATGTGGTTAATATGTGCGTGTCGTCAAGTTTTTATAAGCACTTGAAATACTACTAAAATGTCAAATTTTAGTACTGAATTTAAAGAAGATGTCTCCTTTATCTATTCGTAATACCTTAAAAAATTTTTTTTGTTAAGAAGTGTACCTTAAAATATGTGCATACACATTTATATTAAAAATGTAAAATATGTAAATGTACCTACCATACACTTTTCCATGAATACCATCAAATCATTGGTCTTGAAGGGAATCTATGTATGCATGCATGTATATGAGCAAATTAAAAAGTCGGTACAATTTACAGTCGAAAAGTACATTTCTTGTATAGATTTCGTACTGAAGGAACAACTTCATTTCCCAACACTGTGGGGAGCTAAGCAAAATGGCCTAGTGTATTTCGCAAAAGGTCTGAAAAGACTAGTATGTATAGGCTCAATATTAAAATACATAATCATCAACCGATAATTTTATATATTCATTAAAAGATAATTTGTCATCAGTCTGAAATAAAAAAATTTAAATCAGAAGGATAAAATAGTATTGTGTTATTAATTCAAGAGGAAAAAATTTTATTTCATTGACGAAGGGTGATCTATCACTTTTTTATTCGTTGTATAAGTATGAACATAAGTATGGTTGCAATTTTCTTTTGTTTTTGTAAAGCAAGAAAAATAAATTAAATCATGTTATACGCCCAAAAAAATTAATTTCAATATGCTACATTTGCCAAATTTTTGGATTTTTCAAATTTTTCCTAGCACTCAAACAATATTGCCCATTGTACTTAAGGCCAAGAAACAGGATTTAGAGGAAAGGGATATATAGGTGGGGTGGGACTTCATTACTCCTCTGCAAACTTACCAGACTCCTTTCTCCTTTCCTCTCGGAAAGAAAATGTACGTCGTCCATTCTCAGTACATCCGACCCAAAAATGTACCATCTGAGTCTGGCAAATGCCGGACAGCGGCAGAGAACAGTGGATCGTCGATGATGCCTATGGTGACCATATGTCGTCCCCATGGATTGTGCCCCGTAATCAGTCCTACCAGGGCTCGTAGATCGCTCCTTCTTTGTCTGAGAAGAAATTTTGCTACCATCCTGTCGGGGCTTTTCAGGAAAAACTTGGTTGTTTTGCAGCTCTCATTAGTGCACCAACGGCCCTCATGAGTTTTGCTTATGAGATCCTTGATGCACCGGATCGTTCCCGCTATGCTTTGCCCTACAATTGGCTCCGATCCAATTGGACGCTGCAGAGAACCGCAGTTCGCTAATTCATCAGCCAGTTCGTTACCTTGAACACCGTGGTGCCCTGTCACCCACACGAGTTCAAGCTCATTCCATCTTGTAACGGAGTTCAGCCTCAACTTACATTCCTGGACTAACTTTGAAGAGGTTCGAGCGGTTCCCAGGGCCTTTAGAGCAGCTTGGCTGTCACTATAGATCCTAATTTTATTTCCGCGCCACCTTTCGGCAGTTATCCAGTCTGCCACTTTCAGTATTTCAAAGACTTCCGATTGAAAGACCGTTGTCATTGCACCCAACGCGGTAAAGCATCGGAAGTTTCCGTCCAGATGCCATCCAGCTCCAGTAGGAAATCGAACGACGTACTTTTTACCAAAGGAGACTCTAGGTATCAGTTTGTCATTTGGTGCCAAAAACAAAGGATATTGCTCTGACAACCTTCTGAACAACTTTCTGTGCCCAGAGCTCGGATCGTCGTGCCATAGACCAAAAGAGTGCAGTCGACACATCGTTTTTATTGCCTCCTCTTGGATCGCTAAATCCAGAGGCGACAAATTGAATTCAACAAATTGAACAAAGCATTAAGAGCTGGTCCTGCCGTTGTACTCTTGGCACCCGTAATGCCTATACACACACTCCTTTATAGCCTGTTTAGCACAGAAGCCGTGGTTTTGACCATGGTTCTGCGCCACCATACTTCAGCAGAATACGTGACGATTGGCCTGACTAAAGCCATGTATATCCAAAATATCACAGCCGGTCTCAGACCCCAGGTCTTGCTCAAGGTTCTTCGACACTGTCCGAAAACTTTCAGCGCTCGATTGACCTTCTGCTCGACGTGAGTTTTCCATGTCAGCTTCGAATCTAGAGTTACCCCTAGATATATCACATCCACGAAAGGCTTAAGGGGTTTTCCTTCGTTACGGGTGGGACATTTGTACAGCAAAAATAGTTTTTCTTTTTTAAACTTAAGTATAAGGTACTAAGCAATTCTACATTTTGATAAAGCTACACCTAGTTCACTAATATACGAGTTATTACCAAATACGAAAAATATTCCAACTGGTTTTTATATTGGAAAATTCTGAGCTGTTTCTTCCGTCACGGGTAGGACAAAGAAAAGACACTGCTTTTTGGAGAACATATATTTTACGGAAAGTCTGTGAATTTACTTAACATTTCTATCTGGATTAGATGTTTTACTATACAGAAAAGAACCAGCAATCCTAACAAAGCACAAACCATAACAAGAATTAGTTGTTTATTATTAAAAAATTCAAAATTCTCCTGTCACGGGTGGGACAACTTTTGTCACGGGTGGTAAACGTACGATTTTCTTCCTGAAATGGAACTTCTAGTGAGATCCATATCAAAGAGCTTAGGTATGATAAATGTTAGAGGCCAAATACAAGATCAATTGACCTACTTTTATCACAGTAGAGTCATTGTAAGACGCACGAAATACTGCTGCCCCCAGGATCTATTTTAGGTGGCAATAGTTATACCAAACGAAAGCTAGAAGTCGCCAGATTGTTGTATTAAAATGCATGGGAGAAAGGATTATTTGCAACGCATGACATTTTACATGCATTTTCCAAATGCACTTCTGCACGGTGCATTTGATTGCAACGAAATTTCGAATGTGCCTTAATGATTTTCAAGTTTGTTTAGACTAGCTATGTATGTCTGGCTAATACTAACTACAGGTTAAACATGGATATCGACTACTGTTATCACGTCGATAGCGATGTCTAACCTGCTGTAAGTGTTAACCAGACATTGAGTAACCGACCAAAGAGTGGCTCGAGTTGAGTTATTTTTGGAAAAATGATTTCATGGACAAATCAGGCTCAAATTTAGCTATTCCTTGGTGAAACCATAGAACGTCAGAAAAGATCTTATGTATCGATGTCTAATCCGAAAAGTTATCTGCATTGGAATAATTGTAAGCAGATACATATATCTTTGTCACTTAAAGGCAATTTATTGGATTGAATTTATAAGTTTCGCGAAGTTCTAGATTTTCTTGGTTGGAACTTCTGAGGTAATTGTTAATATTGACTTTTGGATTGTTGTTAAGCAACCCTCATCATAGAATTCTCTAGCGTCTCTATGATAGTAATGTTTATCTTGACTTTTCGAGCTGGCCACGCGAAATTTTTTACTATATCGCTTAGCCCATCCACAGTATTATGGTGTTTAGTCAACCTGCACTTCAAAGTTTTGTGGCATTAAACATAGGTTTGAAATGTTAAACTTATTTTTTTATTGTTAGGCACCATTAGCAAAAATAATAAATGATTTTCACGGGCGGGACACGATAAAACGTTTCAAAATCTCTTAAGTAATTTGAGGTATTGAGCATTGATTCATCAAGCATTCCATATTCAATAAGTTACTCTATAATTGGAAACAAAGTTTCATTTTCCCATGGAATACCCCTTAAGTTTACGCCTCTAAAACTGGAAGGTTGAAACCTTCCAATTTTCTTTTCCGCGTAAACAGGACTAGGGTTGTCTTACTGGGATTGACAGCAACACCCTGCAAGTGCACCATTCATCAATCTTATTCAGGATTCTCTGTGTCTTAACACAAACCTCCATGAGAGATTTACGTGATGACAGTGCACAGACAGCATCCGCGTATGCTTGGATGTGCCCTTTGGACAAAGAACCTTTCCCTTTGTCGAAATGTATCTCAACCATCATTGCTCCCGCAGCCACTCTTGCGAATGACGCTGAAGGGTAAGATTGAGTCTCACCCGATGCTCGGGGTCCTTCAACAACCTCATTTGCATGAGGAGTTTGGC
>NW_023464033.1:0-12051 GCF_013731165.1 Rhagoletis pomonella | reverse complement strand
CTAGGTCGCCATTAGTGTTCTTACAGGAGTGCGCTCCGGTCTTTAAACCCTCCGTAAGTCGCCTAACTCTCTGGTAAACTTTTCGGGCATTCCTAATGTCGGCCAGCATTTCAAGCTCTTCGCACTCACGTATTTCCGTCTCTCTCTTCTTACTGCGACAAATACGTCTCGCTTCCCTCTTCAGATCCCTATAGCGGTCCCATATAACGCGCGTTGCGCCCGATCGCAGCGTGGCCCTGTAGGCGGCATCTTTTTCTCTGCAGCTTCCTGACTTTCCTCATCGTACCAGTTGTTCTTTCGGGCTCGCTGAAATCCGACTACTTCTTCGGCGGTGGTACTTAATGAGCGGGAAATATGGTTCCACTGCTCGCATATGTCGGTTTGTTGCAGAATGCTCTCTGAGAGCAGGTGTCAGAGTCGGGTTGCGAAAGCACTGGCTGTCTGTTGTGATTGCAGCTTTTCGACGTTAAGCTTTCCTTGCATATTTGGGCGCACATTTTTTGCTGCACAGAGGCGGGTGCGTATCTTGGCTGCAACAAGCTAGTGGCCCGAGTCGCTGTTTGGGCCTCGGAGCGTGCGTAAGTCTAAAATACTGGAAGCGTGCCTTCCGTCTATTACAACATGATCGATTTGGTTTCTCGTTTTTCGATACCAAGTTGCGGGCCCCGGCAAAGTCGATCAGCCCTAATCCGTTGTCGGACGTTTCGTCGTGGAGGCTGAATTTTCCGACGGTGGTTCCAAAGATCCCTTCCTTGCCCACTCTGGCATTGAAGTCGCCAGGCACGATTTTGTACGTGCGCTCCAAGCGCTCATAGAAGATATCCTTGGATGCTTCATCCTTCTCTTCCGTCGGGGCATGGGCGCAGATGAGCGAGATGTGGAAGAACCTCGATTTGATGCGGATTGTGGCTAGACGGTCGTCCATTGGGGTGAACGGCAGTACTCGGCGACGGAGTCTCTCTCCCACCACAAATCCAACTCCGAATTGGCGCTCCTTTACATGGCAGCTGTAGTAGACATCGCAAAGCCCCAGACATTGCTTGCCTTGCCCAGTCCAACGCATTTCTTGGATGGCGGTGATGTCAGCTTTTGTCCTGACAAGGACATCAACCAGCCGGGTAGAAGCACCTTCCCCATTAAGGGTCCGGACATTCCAGGTGCATGCCCTCAAATCGTAGTCATTTAAACGTTTGCCGCGGTCGTCATCATAAGGGGGGCCTCATCTTAGGCTTTGCCTTGTTTCTTCACTGGAAGTGGATTTTACGTAGCGGATCCCAAACACAGCGCACAACTCATTACTGGGACGGGGGTAGTTTCGCAACCAAATACACGTTTATATAGCGAGCCGCTTGCTCCAAGCAGACACCCGCTTGCAGCCGCACCTACTGGTGAACAGACGCTGCAGACTTCAGTGAGCCCTTAAACCGAATAAGTTGGAGTGGCCCCACCGAAGCTCCCTCACTTTCAGTCGTGACCCAAGGCTCCACTCGGATTGGTTACCGCACCTTGCACATGGGTTACTTACGTTGCCCAGAGTGCGTGAACGAAGTCGGGATTGAGTATAGCCATGCAACTGTAACTGCATATCCAGCGCAACGACTATACCCAATTGCATCAAACAAGGATTACGATTATATAATTTCGAGTCCCTAATTTACTGGTCTTCGCTATGCAAATGAACTTCAAAAATTTCAGCTGTTAATAGCTACGTTAGCTTTAGGACAATCGTGACCATCTTATATATATAGAAATGTTACGCCTATTTCTTTAGCTTTAAAACGACGTTAAGATGAAGTCTATGCGATGAGCAGAACCCGAGATATAACGATTTGAAGAAGTACCTGATTAGTCAGAATCACGAAAAAATTCTTTGGCAGATAATATCTCCTCGAATACGTATAGGTTATTTCATGTATAGAGCCCATACAAAAAATTTGAAGCTAATCGAAAGTGTGACACCAAATTTGGTGTCCGATATGAAAAAGAATGTCTCATATGTGTAAATAAAAAGCATATTTCTTCTAAACATGGCTAGAATTTGATTAACATACAGCATGTAATAGTTTATTGCCAAAGTTACAATTATTTGGAGAGAAATCATAGTGCCAGCTTCCATTGATTGCTCAGAGGAAAACCCAATCCTCTGTATGTGAACGAACAAAATAATAATGTTTCCCCTGCAGAAAATGAGACGAGTTTGTAGCTAACTATTAACTAACTAGCAGCCTACTAGTGGTAACTATTTATTAACTATTTCCTTTGACCGTAACTAACTACTTTTTAAGGGCGATGGCCGCAAACTAGTGAGAACTGGTTTCCTCTGCATTAGATGACAACTAACTTGTAGCTAACTACTTTTGGACATGAACTATCAATAAAAAAAGATTTTTTAAATTTTTTATATTTTTATTTATTTAGTTATTTTATTTAACATTACACATTTGCTTATTTGTTTACGTGTTCTTTTGTAGGTGGTCTCATATTTAAATTCGATCAGACATAACATCAAAATAATAATACAAAATTTCGACCTTTATTTTATTTGTCAGAAAAAAGTGTATTGAAAGAAATTTTTGTATGAGGTTTAAATATAAACTTGTAAAGAAAACAAACTCCCGATAACGTCTGCAAGACTCCTGCACGACTTTACAACTAACTTAAAGTTAGTTTTGTCTTAGCTAATCAAAAGTTCGTTATTAATCGAAATCGCGGAGAAAAGCTAACTTACTTAGTTATTTTAATCAATTGATAATTTTTTCTGCACGGTCACTACTAAACCATGTTTCAGTCCAGGAAAAATTATCTTTAAATTTTTAGGAGAAAGAGCTCTCGCTATAGCGATAGTTTTTCAGATACTTGAATTAAGCATGGTCTTGATCTTTGTATGTATAGATGTGTTAATACCCCTGTGTTGTCCAACTTGAATATATTATATGCAGTAATGGGCATTATTCATTAAGACAGTTTTTCGGAATAGATGTTACATCTGTATGTATTTACACATAGATATATGTATGAGTTGAAAGTATCTGTTTTAAAAATAATAGCTTGTTAGCTACCCTAAATTTTTTGTTAAATAAAATAAAATTAAATACGTAAAAAAATAAAACACGGACAAAACTTTAAATCCACTTTTTTCGAAAAGGGCCCAGTAGTCGATTTTAAATTAATTTGGAAACTGTTTCCGAAGCTTACTAGAAACACATCCCGGAAGAAAACCGGATGTAGAACAACCTTAGGATTAAACGTAATCGTAGCACACCGTGCTAACCGACTAGTGATAAAGTTAAGCTGCGATGCAGAATAGAGCAATGCTCTACAAAGTATAAGCGATCCTGCGCGATTTTATATATAAATGACTGCGGTTGCCAAGAGAACGAAATCAATGTCAGTGTCAATGATTTGGGAACCAGAGCTGCTGTTGCTGCAGAGTAAGAAAATGGTGACGCTGATGCCAAAAGCGAAGGGGACAGGTAACCCGTGATAAGCAATGAAGTTGGCGCTTCTGTCACTATAGCTGAAGTAGAAATTGGTGATTGAGCGGCTGCCACAGATGGAAGAGTGCCTTGATGTACCAAAGCATGAAGTTTCAATGTAGCCGGACTTGCAGTTCTTTAGAGAATGACCTCCTCTTAGACAATTCAGACAAAGTTGTTGTCCTTCGACTCTTTATATCGCATAGAAGGCGAAACGCTAGTAAAGGTTTCGCATTAAACGATTGCATGCTGACTGGAGTCGCAACCGTTTGACGACGTGGCTAGCGAGACCTTGCGGTTGTTGTTTAAAAATGACTTATGAAATAAGTCATAAGGCTGGTAACCTTGGCGTAAAGGCGTTTTCGAAATTTTCCAGACGTTGGCAACGATTTTCTAACAATTTCGGCATCGAATTTCAAGTTGTGATTTCATTTACAGGCGATTCTTCCTCCCATTTCGTGCGAGATGCAATGTCCAATTTTTACGACACTAGCTGAATTAGTCAGAAATCTGCTCTTTCGTACCCATAGTTTGTAGCGCGCGCAAATTGGTGTTTACATTGTCGCTTAGTTCGCGAAGCTTCGCCACGGAATCAACTTCTACCCTTTTAAGTTGTACAATGTCTCTTATATGTGCCTGAAAATTTAAGCGTCAACCCAGATTTCAATAAGTCAATAGCCTTATCATAGTTTTGCTCTGAAATTTTTAACGAACGTATTTTACCCACGCAGCGTCACGCAAGCTGGAGCGAATCCTCGTCAAATCCACCACAGTATTGAACATTGAAAAAAAAAAATCAGGCCACTCTGTATAATTACCGCTGGATTATGGAATATGTAGAACTGGTAACCTTTGCTTTTGCGGAGCGACGATAATCGATGGCTGTTCATCCGAACTTGACCGCACGATCGAGCGATGAGATTCTGCGCCACGGCAATTATACGGCAATTATTCTTCGTCTTCGCTTCGATGTAATGGCTAGAAAACAGCATCACTACGTCTTCAGGACGTCCTCATCCTCCAAATGCGCTTGAATACCATCAAATTTTTTCCAGCCGATCCACCTGCTCTATTTGGACTTCAACTGCCGCTTCGTCGAGCTCCCGGAGTACTTCAAGGTTAAGGGCGTTGGTAATCGTTGTCATCTGCTGTATGAGAGAATCGCGTTTTTTTCCTGGATTCGACTTCTTTTGCTCTTTTGGACGGAGCTATGGGGCAATGTTTTGTTTGTTCTGTTGTTGTTTTGCAAAATTCCTGATTCCAAAATCACGTCGGAGTCACCAATGATTTTGTGGACGGCAAGCCTTTTTACCGACCAGTGGCAATTACAAAATAAGCAAGTTTATTAGCGCCTATGCTTCTTGGCTTCAACTAGTTAACTAGTTTAACTTATTGCAATCATTATACATATATATTTACGCATGTGTGTACATCATAGAATAACAACTTGCACAATAGATCAGTGTGACCACTTTGCAATTCCTCAAAACGTGAGGAATTTCGGGTGCGCTTGAGTATTTTTTGAGGATTTTTATTTTGAGGAATTTTCTCTCGATATGTTTGCAGATAACAAATGCAACCATGTTTTACACAACAGAGCTGTTAAATCGATCGCCAAATTTTTGAACAAAAAGCTTTCCGAAGTTTTATCAAACATTCTTCAAACCTACTTTTCCAATTTCGCCATACACTATGCAAACATGAATCGTTTAAACAAAGAATTTTTCCGGTCCACAATGCAAAAGAGTTTGGTGAAAATTCCGTTGCGAATGAGGCGATTTTACCATACTCAACGTAAGCGGTTTGATCAAACGTCAACATGGCGGTCAGAGAATTACAAAATTTGATTTTTGTTCAAAATTTGTTTTGCATGGCGTCAAAAATAGAGGTCGAAAGTGTCTTGACACTCGAGAGGGAACATTAAAATTTACCTCAGCCAGAAGGGCCGGGCTATTAATCAAGCCTGTCATTAATTTTACGATAAATATTATAGCTAGCATTTCTCTACGACTTGCGAGTGTAGGCAAATTTATGAGCTTTAGACGACTATTGTAAGGGGGGAGATTGTAGTGTGAATCCCAGTTAAAATAACGCACCGCAAAAAGCAGGAATTGTTTTTGAATTAATTCAATCCTATCTGAATGAACTTGGTACCAGGAATTCTAAACAATAGATCCGTATTCTAACTAGGTCTAACTAAAGTGGTAAAAATAGCTTTTGTAACATAAGGATCTTTGAACTCTTTTGACCATCGCTATACAAATGCAAAAAATGCTTTGGTTTTATTAACTGTAATATTAATCAAATAAAACACCTCTTTGAGGTAAAATTTTCGAGTGAACAAAGAAACACAAAATTTATGATATCAATTTCGTGACGAAAATGATACGCATTTTTTAACTGCCTTTAAAACGTTGGGAAAATCGTTTTATTCATACGATCGTTGCAAAAGTTCTGTTTTTTATTCGCAACGTTCCGAATAAATAAAATAAGATTTTCCGTAAGTTTCAATGGCAGTTAAAAAATGCGTATAATTTTCGTCACGAAATTGATATCATAAATTTTGCGTTTCTAGTTCAGCTTTCGTCACTCGAAAATTTTACTTCAAAGAGGTGTTTTATTTGATGTTGGGGTAGCAAATTTAAAATCGACGAAAATACAATCAATAATAAAAATGTTATCTAAATCTTTTAAAAAATTATGTATTCAAATCGATGTGTCCACTGAAACATAATTTTTCGAATACGGAACAAAGAGAAAAAGAAACATCATATGCTTTGTATTCGAAAAAATAAAAATAAAAATTATGAGACATGATAAAAACTTATCAACTTGGTACCAACTTTGGATACAATAAACAAGTGTTTTCGCCTGATTGTCTCGTAGTTTATTTTTGTTAAGATTTCTACCGGGTTTTGGGCCCACTCATGTGCTTTTTTAAGAAGTTTTACTTCTATCACGTGTACGATGTTGCACTCATGCTATTAAACTAATGATTTTTACAACGCTTTTATCAACTTGCATTGTTGTATGTCCAGACCACCATTTTATACTATAAATATAGCAAAGGTATTTTTTCTCAAGTAGTTTTGCTCAGTGGCAATTTATACATATGTATGTAAGTAGTAGCGGCACATTGGGTGAACTAAATTCATTCATACATACATATTTATGTACAACTGTAGGTAATATAGTACACGTCTTCCCAGGTAGGTTAAGTGCGGGTGATAGACCCATGTAGCATAGTGACATACTGTGTACATACCTGCAATAAAAATGGGGGAAAATTTTACAATTTTGGCATGTGACTGAAAAAAACTCTAAAAGACGCACAAATTGTGGTTTCCAAGACATGTACCAAGTGATTAGCACAGCTGCATCCTTCAACTTGTCAACTCGCGGGAAATTCCCCGATTTGCAGTTTTTGAGAAAATGCCCGAAATGTATATTTTCAGCAGCCTGATTTTTAGTTTTCAGGCGGTAACGTTATGACATATTTATATTTTATAAACACAAAAGATAGCGTTAGATAGTTTGTTTGAAGACCCTTCTACTGATATCCACATCAATGACATGGACTGAGTAGTGCGGCCTCAGTTAGTTTAAAAAATTGCCTTTTTAAGAATTTCAGGCTGCAGCCTCGCCCACAAAGGCATACGAATCAAAACATCCTGGAACGAAACCTTCTTAGTTTTTTTGTACTTCAATTCTTGAAAGTTTTAAAGAAATTAAATGAAGGTACGTACGGACGCCAAATACATACCAAAGCATCTCGTACCTCACATCTACCTCTATATCTTTCCTACTACTATCCGGAACTTAATATATAAGGTATCGTTTGAAAGGTATTGGCCTATAGAATAACACTAAGTATGTTGGGTATACCCACATGCCCCCTTAAACCGGCAAAAATAAAAAACTTTTTTTGTTTCGCAACACTTTAGCCTAATTTTTAAGAATCCGCTTAATCGTTTAAGAAGCTTGAATACATTTTCTGAATACACTCTGCAAGACCTTTCCAACGATATCTCAAACATGTCGATTGGACTTCTGGATAAAAACTTCCAAATAAGCGAGTCATTTCTCATCATTGGCATACATTAAAAATTTAGAATATTTTATTATAGAAGAATTATCATCAATGAATATCAGGAACAGAATCGGACCAAGGTGGGTTCCCTGAGGAACTCCTGAAGTAACTTTAGTGTTTTTTGGAAGAACAATTTTTAAAAATAACTCTTTGTGTTCTATCAGAGAGGTAAGAAGAGATCCAATGAAGAAGACTTGGCTAAAAGCCGTTTAGGTCGAGTTTACGGATGAGTAACAAGTGACATACTTTGTCAAAAGCTTTACTGAAATCGGTGTATATTACGTCGGTATGAGCATTTTTTCTGAAACCGTTTGAGACAT
This sequence comes from Rhagoletis pomonella, assembly GCF_013731165.1. Classification (NCBI taxonomy): domain Eukaryota; kingdom Metazoa; phylum Arthropoda; class Insecta; order Diptera; family Tephritidae; genus Rhagoletis; species Rhagoletis pomonella. The sequence continues at coordinate 4,165 of NW_023464033.1, read as the reverse complement.
AATTTGTGAACTCCAATAAATTACTGATAATAGATTTTCCTTTAGAAAACCCGTGTTCAGATTGTGAAATTGAAGAATATAGAATGTCAGATGCGCTAGGGTATCCGTTTTTATATAAGATGGTTTTAATTTTCTGCTTGTTCTCTTTTCTGAACTCCTGGTCGCTGACTTTATAATCACCCATGGAGTCAAAAGAAAAACACTGCCATGAACTTAATTGAAAAAATTTATAAAGTCAGCGACCAGGAGTTCAGAAAAGAGAACAAGCAGAAAATTAAAACCATCTTATATAAAAACGGATACCCTAGCACGCTCATAGAAAGATTCATAGCAACAACAATTAACAAACTAGAATGAGCGAACAACAATATGAGAAATAAAAATGATAATAGAATATTTACTGCCATAACATACATACCAGGTTTAACGGACAACAAATCGCAAAGAAAATTTATACATAACGAAACAATAAGTTTTGCGCATCGACCGCATCGCACACTCAACAAAATAAACAAAGAACAACAACACAACGTCATATATGAGATTCAATGCAATGGCAAAGCTGACGAACGCTGCAGCAAGGTATACATAGGAACGACGAAGCGAGCTTTAGGAGTCAGAATCAACGAGCACAAAACAGACGCGAAAAATTTGATAATGCAAGAATAGTAGACATCGAGAGGAAAACAAAGAAAAGGATGATATTAGAAGGGCTTCGAATACAGCAACAAATACACTGTGCAATGAATTACAAAGAAGATGTAGATAATATAAATTGCGCATACACAGCGATAATAGCGAGTAATAGATGAACAGCTGGGATAAAGTATTGATGTATTTAAATGTTAAGTGTTAATTTAAAAATGTGATGTCCATTAAATAATTAATGTGATTTTATGTTATTATATCCTCCTGAGTACATCTGTCCTATATATAGTACGTAGAAAATAAAAAATTCTGACGGCTTCTTTTTAATTGGCAACACTAAAATATTTTTACTATGACGTGCCCTGACATCTTAGGTTATGGAAAAAAAATGAAAACGTCATATGTCATTCAGTATTAATTTAAAAATGGCGTCGCTAGGAAAACGTGGTAATAAGTATCAACGCAAAGGTAAGTTAATCTTTATTCATCCAGTGATTTATTTCGTAAATACGTATTTATTTGGGGTTACTAACATATTAATATTATAAACTAATTATTTAAACTATTATTTTATTGAAATATTTAATAGTGAGCTTTCGACCATTATATTTATTTCTATGTCCTTTGCGAAGCACAAAAGCATGTAATTAGTATTTACAAATACTGACTTCCCATGTACTATGCAAAGTACATTAAGTTTTTTTTTAACTTTTATGTTAATGTTCTAGCTATAACCGATGATGAAATCACGGCGGCCTTTGAAGAATCTGATTTCGATTTTTCTGGAGATAATTCCGATGAAGATCCAGATTTTATTCCTCCAGAACTAAGTCAACGAAACAGTGACCATAGGCAAAAAGTGATACCAGTACCTCGGACGAGGAGGATGAAACGGTGTCCACTCCATTAGCTTCGTCTTCAACATTAGACTGTTTACCGTCATCTTCGTCATATATAATACGAGGAAGAAGACGCATAAGAAATCAAGCTCGCGGATTACGCGGCCGTGGTCAAGGTAACAGGCGGCATTCATTATCTAGCCGACAGATAGCTATCCAACAAAATTTAGCTGACATTCGAGACACTTGGGTTAATGGCACACTGGTAACAGAAATTAATAATTTAATGCAACCTTCTTACGTCCAGAGAAATAGTGAAGAATGGGAGTGGTACCGGTTCTATGACCAATACATAGATGACAATATTCTTACAGATATGGTAAACTGTACTAATAGAACACATATTTTTGAAACAGGAAAATCTATGGGGCTCACTTTAAGAGAGCTGAAAGTCTATATTGGTATTACTACGGTCATGTCAGCATTGCAGTACCCGCAAATATCTATGTATTGGTCTGACAAATGGAAAGTTGCTATAATAGCCAAGGCTATGACTCGTAACAGATTTTTTTTTCATCCGGCTGAGGCTGAAGTGCGTTTATGACCCTGAAGTAACGTCGGAACAAAAATTGCAGAAAACATGGAAAATTCAGCCGTTATTTGATCGCATATTAGCTGGATATCATGAACAAAATCGTCACCAGGAAATGAGTATTGATGAAATGATTATCCCTTTCACAGGGAAGTGCCCCATTCGGCAGTTTGGTCCCAACAAACCAAACCCTGTTGGCCTGAAGGTCTTCGTCTTAGCCACACAGAAAGGCATTGTTTGCGACATGGCTATTTATCAGGGAGACACTACATTTCCCCAGTTAGTAAACAAAGGATTTAGTTTGGGAGAAGCTGCCATTATTCATTTGACAAGAACACTGGTGCCAGGCCATTTACTGTTTTTGGACCGTTTTTTCACCACTTCCAAGCTGTGTGCCGAATTACTGAAACTTGGATTCCATGGCACAGGCACTATTATGAAAAATAGAGTTCCGAAAGACTGTGCACTGACTGAAGAAAAATTGTTTAAAAAACAAGCAAGAGGAAGTAGTGAGGTTAAGGTACGAGAAGACCGCAAACTCGCAGTGACGATGTGGCTTGATAATAAACCAGTCCTGATGATACTGCGACAAGAACCATGACGAATGTAAGAGATGGTCCAAGAAAGATAAAAAATATGTAACAGGGAGAAGGCCTGATGTTATCAAAAAATATAACGAAAATATGGGTGGCGTGGATCTCGCTGATAGAATGCTTTCAGTTTGCCCGTAATCGTACAAAGAAGTGGACAATTCGCGTAATCTCCCACTTGTTAGATTTAAGCGTGGTAAATGCTTGGCTGCAGTATAGGGCTGTTGAAGTAGAGAAGGGAGTACCAAAAAGAAACATTGTACGGATGCGAGAATACAAACTGAATTTAGGGACAAAACTCATCACTGACAATGAGGAAGAATCTGATACGAATACTGAAGAGGAAATTATGTATGATGAACTTGAACCGAAACATAAAAAGCGTAGAGTCTTAATAAATCCAACCAAAAGTGCTGCACATTTACCAGAATATGGTTCAAAACAAAGCCGCTGCAGAAAAAATGGCTGTGACAAGAAAACAACTGTATTTTGCAAAAAATGTGAGATTTACTTGTGCTTCACCCCTAGTCGAAACTGTTTTTCGAATTTTCACGAAGACTGTTAAGAGAAATATGAAATTTTAAAGCAACTGAGTTATTTATAATATTCCTTATGAAGAAATTTAAAGTTCTTGTTTTGTTATTGTGAAGAAAAAATATATATACTTTGTTTATTTTAAAAACTGAAATAAAACTTTAAATACAAAACTAAATAAATGACATGTTTGTTTAATTCTCATGTCCTTTATATAGAACATAGTAAAAAACCAGTTTTTCCAATTTATTAATTTTTTTTAGTATTTTTTTCATACTAAGTAATGTTTCAGCAGTGTACTAAAGAAATTTTTAAAAGAAATTCAAAAAACAGGATGTCTGGTACTCAGGAGGATATGTTAAGGTATGTTTGAAAAACATGTTTTGGTATACACGTTTGTTAATTATGTTTTCTTGTAAAAATAAATAGACTCCCTGAGGAAGACACAATAATGTGTCGAAACGCGTAGGAGGCAGAAAAGAAAAACCAACGTTTTTGCTTTAAAATCAACGGCCGAAAAGCTCCAAATATACAAATCGTAACAATTTATATACATTGGCCCTATTTAAAAACTAGTAAATTCTATTTAATTTTACATAAATATGACTTATAAAATTTCTTATTTAATGCGAAGAAGCCATGCCTCAAAACCGAGTACTTTTTGTAATCACTGTGTAAGCCCGTTCTTTTATACGGTTTAAAAGAATGCGACTTTTTATTTTTCAATTTTTGAAGCTCTTTAGTGAACCAAAAATAACAAAATTTCAAATATTCAAATATGTGCACATCTAAAACACAAGAAACAAGAATTACTTTATTTTGCGAATATTAACGAAACAACTTGTTTAGACGAGTTACTTTTGAGGCTCGATGTCGAAGTCGGTAATCGCAAGATTAAGAAAGTAGTATGGCCAAAAGATGATATATTTTTTCAATAACTTCCCTATTTCAAATTTAAACAA
>NW_023464032.1:0-12052 GCF_013731165.1 Rhagoletis pomonella | reverse complement strand
TCTAAACCTCGACAGGCAATCTCTTTCTTGTAGAGCCTGAACCCGTTAAATGTGGTAGGGATGAAATCGATGGTCTTTTAAAGCTTTGTGAACTGTAGTTTTTGGTATTCCCGTCCGTCTTTCCATCATTCTCACTGAAGTCGATGGACCTAGTTCCACTTCCTCTAACACAACTTCAACATCTACCGTTGCAGGACGTCCTGTTTCGCCGCCATGACTTTAAAAAAGTGAAAAATGATAGTTAACAAGCAAGCAAACAAGAAAGGTGTAAAAATCACTTACCTTCATATATTTCTCTATGGGTCCGGGCGAATACTTCACGACCCGGATGCCGACGATTTGGGTATCGCTCTGCATAGAGTCTTTGAGCAGCTCTGGCATTACAGCAAGCTTCACCGTAAATTAGGTGAATATCCGCATATTCATACTGCGTGTTCTCTGTCATAGTATTAATAACACAATGTTCGAAGGGTCCAATTTCACAAAATCCACTTTCATTATTTCCGGTAAGTAACATAAAATAATGTCAGGAGCATTTAATAATGTACCTTTGTACTATTTAGCATGTTATTGGTCGGTAACAAGACCAACTTAAATTTAAATCTATTAAATACATTCTAGCGTGTCTAAGTCCTTTACCCACAAAAGCGGCTATAACTTTTTGTTCTATTCAAAACAGTAAGTGTGGCACCTTTCTGAAATCTTTATTAAATGAGCAATTTTTTTTATGTAATGTAAAGTTATAGCTCAGTACATTTTTTTTTCACCAGAGATAGTCAAAGTTGGGGAAGAAAATATCAAAAAGTTAAAAATCCCAATATAGTCCTAATTTTATAATGGTTCATTAATATATTTTAACAACATTGCATTTGAGTATGGAGAAACAACTATCTGAAAGTATTTTACATAAAAAATTTACTAAGTATAGCCTTGTTTGTAGATGCAGTTAAAGAAAATACATGAAAAGGCATAATAAATATTTCAAAAACGGTGACACTTTTACCTGAAAAATTTTTGCTTATCAGGGAGCTCACCACCCCACCTGCCTTCTCCTCAAGTTTGGCAGGTTACTTCTGGGACACCCTGTATGGTCCGATTTTCTTGAAATTGCACGTAAGCGTATTTCAGATATAAAGAGAAATCAACCTGCCAAAAACGGACACGATAGGTGGTACCGAATTAAAGGTAATTCAAATTGAAGTTCATTTAATATTTATTATTTTTTTTTTGTTAGGGACCATTTGCTGCCGTGCTTCTTAAACAATTGAATGATTGTCTTACAGTTCGAAAGGTGTTTTAAGGCGCCACAAAGCAAGGGGGTATTGGCTAGTGTAATATAGTAATGTGGTGTAGTAATGGAAAGTGGTTTTCAACATGGCTTCACTTAAATTTAATTTACTAGTTCAAATATAATTCGATTAAAAATCTGTTCACTTCCTTAAAAACTACTTTAAATTAGCTAAATTTGAAGTATTTTAATTTTGGAAAAATTAGTACTATTGGGAAAAGCCTAACGAATAAATGTGAAAATTCGTGAAAATAGTACCAAATAGTCACTATAGACCGCGTGGGTAGCTTTCTGTTTTGTTGTATTAAAACAAACTGAGTACGTCATTCGCTTTAGTCGCTTATTCTTCATGGGGTGGGATATCTTTTTTTCTTTGTTAAGCAAGATTAATATTTTTTCATGTAAGAACCTAAACTTACAGCAAAACAGTCTTATAAATCACGGATTTCAGAGTAGCTCATCCAATTTTTGTTATAGTGAATATTTTTTTCATTTTGTTAGGTTCTTAGTGTCCTATTTTCATATTCTGCTGCCGGAGGGAGGATCTGAAATACTTTAGCAAAATAAGGCATCTAATATATATATACATATATACAAAATTTATTAAAGACCCTTTTATTTCTCAAAAAAAACTGGGTGACAGTTATTCGTCGCCACGCTGTAAATGCATATCGCTAGGGTAGAGGGAGAAGTTGCTAAGTCCCAAGCAGGGATGTTGCGAATATTTGCATTCGCATTCGTTATGCGAATGATTCGCATTCGTTATGCGAATGATTCGCGAATGCGAATGTGTATATGGGCACAGAGTCCAATCTAATATTATTGAAATCAAGGATGCACTGTAATGGTAATTTAAGTGTTTACCAAAAAAAGGACTCGTTTCTGTTGAAACGATTCAGTTTTTTTATCGTTTAGGTAATTATCAAAATAATTCTATTTCGATTTTTAACGAAAAGAAAATTCGATCGTTAACGCTGAAGCTGTAGCATGCATTTATGCCATTTATACGCTAGATCTTAACAGTGCAATGGCAATGGCATACAACAACAACTTTTCGTTGATTTATTTCGTTTCAGCGTTAACGATTGAGTTTTCGTTGCCAGCTAGGAATGCTGATTCGAAATCAGTTAGTGCAAAGGAAACTGTCGGGGTACGGTCGCCAAGTAAAAGAAAGTGTATTTTGTTGTAATTCAGATTAATTTGTATATTTTTGTTAATAATTGTATAAAGTGTTGGTCGGGTATAATAGGAGTTAATTGTGATTTTACAGTGTGTATATGAATGTGTGTGAGGATATTCTTAATATGGATGAAAAATGGCTATTTGTGTCACCTTTAATGTTGTGGGTTGATTGTAGAAGTGTTGTTAACTTCGCTGTGTACGTATATATGTTGAAATTTATGTTCGCGCGTGCAGTTCTCAATAGCAACTAAACTTTGGCGCCGTTGTCCATTCCTGCTTTGAGCAGTTTGCTTACAACGCAGGGATGTATTTGTTCGGAATGAACATCCCGGCCGCCTTGCAGTACCTGCGAATAAACTTTTCATTAACAGGGTAATTCAAAAATTTCATAATAATTGAAATTCATTGGGTCGATTAAAATTAATTTGGAGTATACTTAGGGTCTAATTCGAGCAGGTGCCAGTAAGGATCCATCCTAGTACGGTGTTTTGTGCCACGACTATACCCTTTCCCGGGTTGAACAATGCTGGTCGGATAACTTGCGGGTATAAGTCTGCTCTGATTTCTATTATCACTCTGTTTGAGGTGGTGAAATTCGGGTCAGCGAGGACTAAATGGTCAACACTATTTCTAATATCGCCATTTATTTTTTGCTCATAGGGCTGTATGGGTAAATCCTTAGTAATTAAAGTATTAATTTGAATGCGAAACGTGTTATCCGTCATTGAACCGATTTCTAAGCTGCAAAGTCGGTGAGGTGTATAATAGGCAGTCAGAAACTTTGTACAAGCTCTTATCGTAGTTAATTTTTGCCTCTGGTTTATGAGAGCTCGAACTTTGTGCCATACTCCATTATGTTTCACTCGTATTATCGCAGTTGGTATAAGAGTATGCTTGGCCAATAAAGAGGGTAATGGAGTGTGTGTGATTATGAGCGGTTTTTTGGCTGTCTTTTCCTTTTTCTCCTCTTCACCTGCATGCAACTTTGGGTGTCCATGTAGGGTGGAATGATGTTTCTCATTGCATATTGAACATCGGTTTTTACTTGTGCAGTTGCGGGTCCTGTGTGACTTGGCCAAGCAATTAATGCAATAATTGTTTTTAGTTATTGCTTCCTACTTTTCGTTGAGGTTCCTTTCGACGTATTTCGCACATGTTACTATCCGGTGGTCTTTTTTACATAGTCCGCATGCAACATGCCGGTGTGGGTTGTGTGAACGTTTTGTGGAGTGTGTGATAGTGTGTCGATCGGTGCGGTGTATGCCACCTTCCCTCTCTTCACGGATGGGTGACAGGGTCGCATGGAATCTTCGAAAGCGAACTGCTAAAACTCTCTCGTCCGAGCGTGGGGTGGCTGCTAAAACTCTCTCGTCCGAGAGTGGGGCGATGCTGTGGGTTATGCTTAAAGTTGGACTGCCACTTCGACTGTTGAGTTGCTGTGATGCAGTTTTGTGAGCCATTATACTATAAAAAAGGAACTTTTTAATTATCGGGTAATATGACAACTTTTGTGATAGGACGGGTTATTGTGCCTTGAGCAGTTCGAATGTCGACCACTCGGATTCTGTTATCCGAACCGGAGTAGGTCTTTTCAACTCGGCCTAGTTTCCATTCGTTAGGGGGTAAATTTTCATTTCGAATGACGACTAAGTCGTTGACTTCGATATTACGCTGGGGGTATTTCCACCTATAGCGTTTGTGGGACTCTTTTAAATACTCTTCTTTCCATCTATTGCAGAAGTGTTGATGGAGAATCTTTAATTTTTGCCATCGATTTGCAACGCTTAGGTTTGCATCTTCTAAGTTGGGTTCAGCAGGTGTTAATAATGGGGTACCTATAAGAAAATGTCCTGGGGTTAAGGGTTCTAAGTTTGTTGGGTCATCGCTTGAAGGGCTGAGGGGACGGGAATTCAAAGAACTCTCAATGCGGGTCAATAATGTAGCTAGTTCCTCGAAAGTGAATTTTTGGGTATTGGGCCTCGTTTTGAGGTGGGTTTTCACACTTTTTACTCCTGCTTCCCATAATCCGCCCATGTGTGAAGCTCCTGGAGCGTTGAAGTGCCAGTTGATGCTTTGATGTCCAAAACTAGCTGTTACTTGAGTTTTTAGTGTGTTTAGAAATCCTCGCCGATCTTTGGCCAGTAGCTGAGAAGCTCCTACGAAGTTAGCTCCATTATCGGAGTAGAGACCGGCGGGGCATCGACGCCTGTAGAAGAAACGTGCAAATGCTGCCATAAATGCTTGTATTGTGAGGTCGCTAACGGGTTCGAAAAGCACACAAATACACATATATAGCCTTTCGTAATGAGGCACGCTCTTCCGGTGTAGTTTTAATACTATATGGTCCGGCGAAATCTATGCCTGTAGCTGCAAACGGACGGGTTAGGGTAGTCCTTTCAGCTGGGAGTGCTGCCATGATTTGCGTTTGGTGTGCCTTCTTATGTAAAAAACACGTTTTACACTTGTGGATAGTTGCTTTAATAAGGACCTTCAACTTGGGTATCCAAAACTCTGTTCGTATGAGCCGGCGAACCAGTTGATTTCCTCCGTGTAGGGTGACTGAATGGGTAAACTCTGTTAGTAGCTGTGCCATGCGACTATTGTATGGTAATAGAATCGGATGTCTCTCATTATATGACAATGCCGCTGAATTTCTTAATCGCCCGTCAACTCGCATTACTCCACTGGGGTCGATTGACGGGTTTAATGTTAATAAGGAACTTTTCTTGGATATTGTATTCTTTTGGGTCAAAGCGGCATATTCCTCGTGAAAATTTATTTTTTGGGTGCGAATTATCAGTCTTGTGCGAGTGAATTTGAACTCGTTCGTTGTTATTTCTTGAGTTAGGTGTTGTGTGTGTCGCGTCTCCTGGGTGACGCACTTGCACAAAATCTAAATAGATATGCAATGACACGAATGGCCCTGGGTAGTGAAGAGAACCTTTCTAAAACATCTTCGTGGGTTGTCGTTACGAATGTCCTGGGTGTTTTAGGTTCGAGAGTAGTATTGAAGACTTTCTGGGTTGTTGGCCAGTGCTCTTTGTCTAGCTTCAGCCATTTGGGTCCATGCCACCAGAGTTCGTTTTTCAGAAGCTCTGTGGGTGAACATCCGCGGCTTGCTAAGTCCGCTGGATTATCATGACTATCGACGTGATACCAATGATCCACGCCAACGTTTTATGTGATTGTTGCGACTCTATGTGAAATGAAGGTATTCCAGGAACATGCGGGTTTGCTTAGCCATGAAAGGACTATGGTCGAGTTCGTCCAAAAATACCTACAATATTGGGCTACATTTAATTCAGGGGGGATAGGATAAACAAGATTTGCTAACAATACAGCTCCACATAATTCTAATCTGGGTAAAGATAAACTTTTGATTGGGGCAACTCTCGTCTTCGAGCCAAGACGGGTAGTCGTACGTAAACAGATGCAGCATAGGCTTTCTCAGAAGCGTCAGAAAATCCGTGGAACTCGACAGTAGCGGATGGTACGAAACGGGTATACCGGGGTATTTCAAATTTGTTCAATGTCTCGTAGTCGTTTACGAAACTGAGCCATCGGTGAATGGTGAGTGATTTTAAGCTTTCATCCCAGTCTGTTTTGTCAAGCCATATTTGTTGTACAATTATTTTTGCCATGACTATAATTGGGCTCAACCAGCCAGCGGGGTCGAACAGCTTCGCTATCGTCGACAAAACTTCCCGTTTGGTGAATGAGGGTTTCTTTTCGATGGGGTTGACGAGGAAGAAAAAGGAGTCTTTTCTTGCATTCCATCGAATGCCTAGGGTCTTAGTACTGTTAGCTTCCGATAAATTTAATAATTGTGTATCCAATAAGTGTTCGTTGGGTAATTTGCGTAGAGCAAATCCTGCGGACTCCAAAGCGGAGATGAGTTCATCTCGTGCCTGTTTGGCGGTTGACCTTTCATGGGTTCCTGTTAAAACGTCGTCCACATACATTTCATTTCGTAAAATTTTAGATGCTAATGGGTGGGTTTCTTCTAAAAGAGTTCGGATTGCTAAGTACGGAGCGCAGTTTATACCGAATGTAACCGTTTGAAGCTCAAAGTTTTCTATTGGGTCCTCAATGGATTTTCTAAAGAGGATTCTTTGGAACAGAGTGTGTCTTGTGTCTACGAGGATTTGTCAGTACATTTTTTGAATATCCGCGTTGAATACAAATCGAAATAGCCGCCATTTCATAATGAGAGTAACCAGATCCATTTGTAGAGTGGGTCCAACATGCAGTATGTCATTCAGATTCTTTCGATTTGATGTAGGGCATGATGCATTAAATACCACACGCAATTTTGTAGTTACCCGGTCGGGTTTGATGACCGCAAGATGTGGTAAATAATATGAGGTTTGATCTTTCTCCGGGTTATATTTAACGCTTTTCATGTGGCCAAGTTCCAGATATTCCTCAATTGTTTGATCGTATTCTGCTTTTACTTCGGGTCTTCTTATTAATGACCTTTCATTTCTCAGATATTGAGCCATTGCTATATGTCTAGAATTGCCAATGTCGATGTTCTCGTGTTCTTTGAAAGGTAGGGCTACTATATAGCGTCCAGTTGAGTCTCGACGGGTAGTTTTTTGATAGTTTTGTTCACAGAATATATCTCAAATGGAGGCGATGGGTTTCCTTGGAACCTCCTCAACCTCCCAAAACCGTATGAGTAAATGATCCGGAGTCATTTTATTGAAAAACGATACCACAGTAAATGAGTTCTGGTTTTCCGGTAAGGTTCCAGATAGAATCCACCCGAATTCTGTTTCTTGGGCTAGTAGCGAAGCTAAAACAATTCGTTGTACCCCATTGAGTATTATTTTTGGGTACAGATCGCTACCGATGAGCATGTCGATAGACCTGGATTTGTGGAAGTGGTGGTCTGCTAACTTAAAACCAAGTGCATAGTATTGGGTCGTAAGAGTAGGTGGGTAAATTATCTATCAAATTCTTCAGGACGAATGCTTGGGTCTTTATTTTGAAGCTTTTTTTCAACGACGAATGTAGGATAAGTTTGCAGACCTTTGATGGGGTCGCTGAGACCGCATTGTTCAACCCAGTTATTTGAGCTGACATTGAGATGGTGGGTATATCCAACTTCCTTCGGAATTTTTCGGATATAAATGTGGCTTCTGAACCGGGATCAATTAGAGCTATTACCCAGTGTAGTTGGCCGTTGTGCTCTACTTGAACCAAAGCGGTACCTAATAAAATTTGTTTTTTACTTGGGTTGAGTGGGTTTTGTGTTGTTTCAGTGGACTGTATGGTTGTTGTGTAGACTTGCCTGTCTATATTTGAATTTTGAGGCTCTGAGGGGGTATTTTCATGTTGATCAAGAGTCGCCTCTGAGACTCTTGATTTTTCCGGGGAGGAATTGGTTCGAGAAACAATGTCTCTGTGGACTAGAGAATTATGCTTTTTATTGCATATTCTGCAAGAATATCTGCTTTTGCACTCTCTGAGACTGTGCGAGAGAGCTAAACAATTAAAGCAATAACCATATTTTTTAATATTGGCTATGCGGGTCTCAACGTTCATCGCTAAAAACTTGGCACATTCACGATTGGAATGTTGTTTTTTTACAAATTTTGCAAATTTCCATTTCGAAGGGTTTTATCGAAGAAGAAGAGCTGGTTTCTCTACCTTTGCGGGAGTTTAAAGAGCTAGTATGGTTTTCCGAGATGTTAGCATGAAAAGAATTATACCTTTTTTCATGGGGTTTTTGAGTTCCCATATCCGGACGATTATGTGTGACTGAAGCTTTGAAGTTGTCTACCGACTCCAATGTTTTGTATTTGTGGGTCAGAAACTGATCGAATGTTATCCACGTGGGTATTGTGGAGTTATCGGTTAATTTATACTCAAATGCTTCGAGTGTCTGCTTGGGCAGTTTTGAGCTGTAAAGGTAGATTAAAATTGGGTCCCAGCTCCCGGTATCTATTCCAAGACTGTTCAAATTTGTCAAGCAATTATTAATCGCTCTTTGAAGGGTTTTTATTTAGCTTCCAGTTTCTTGATTGACTTGGGGCAGGGTAAATAGGGTCTTTAACTGTGAATTTACCTGCATCCTCTTGTTTTCATATTGGTCAACAAGATTTTTCCATGCTATTATGAATCCGTCGTTGGTCAACGGTGTGTTCCTGATTATTTCACGGGCTTCTCCTTGGGTCATCTGGTTCAGGTGGAACAGCTTTTCCACGTTGCTGATTCTTGGGTTGTTTATATAGAGAGCAGTAAACATGTCTCTAAATGTGGGCCATGTGACATAATCTCCGCGAAATATGTCCGTATCGTATGGGGGTAGATGAAGCATGGGTGCACTATCCATCGTTAAGGCCTCTGAATCTCGTGTCCTTATGGGTTGGGACGGGATCTTAAGTATGTCTATGTTTTTATTAATTGAAGCTAAGCAGCTCAAGTACAACTGGTAGCTTTCCCTAAATTTTGCTTTGATTTCGCTTAAATCAAAAGTTTCTCCAGCTTTTGGAGGGCTTCTGCGAATGATGTCATATGACTTCTTTGTGTTGTTGTAGAGGAAATCGAGTTCAACTCTTTTTATTTATAGTGTGTAAATTGACTCCTCTTCATTTTTTGTTATAGAGATGGTCTTCAACAAATTCGCATAAATCCGTTGACGTAATTTTAAAATCCTCCATTTTTCGCAAAATAGGGATCAAAAACAACGAATTTTACAAATTTGTACAGGTTCTTCCATATAATTACGCTTTGAGTAGTATGAACTCGAGAATATGGAAATATGATTGTTTGGGTTTCGGGGGTTAATTAAATTAGTAGTAAAAATTTCTTGTTGGGTTCTCGTAAATTTCCCCTACTTAGTATTTGGAGTTTTTTCCTACTGGGTATTATTTCAATTTTGTCCGAACTGACCTAACGGTTGGTCATCTATCAACAACAATATCTTAGTGGATTGGGCTTTTATGTTTGTGCACATATGTATGTACCAAGAACGATAGAATACAAGATTGCGCATTCCCGCATAATGACATTTGTGGCAACGGGTAAACAAAGAATATGGCGAAAAAAATGAGTTGACAGTTGTGAATTTGCAGTGAGAAGATGTGTTTTCTTCTCGATTCACCAATTTCTCAAGCCATCTTTGAATATAGCAAATTAAGCACAACGTTAACAAAAAATATATAACCACTCTTGAAATGTGTTCAAAAGAATAGGTCTTATTAATTAACTATTTAGAATTTTTGTGTTTGTATTGCAGGTGCCGAAAAAGTGATAATATCTTGTCGCAGCGCATGTTTTCCTGCAGAAAGTGGTCAATGCTTGCTTACCTCCGATTTTAATTTGTAATTTGTAGTATCTCAACGTTTTCAACTTAACATGTCGTGTTTAAAAGTGGTCCGTAAAGTGCTTCATGCATATTACGCTGGTGTCTAAATTGTATGGCTTCTCCTGCCATACCACTTTCTGGCCAAAGCGTCGTCGCGGGGAAACAAAAAAAAATGCATTTGGGGGCTTTACCGCTACGGCTGCTGCAATTCAACACACGACACGACATTTTTATAAAGTTTTTATTACAAATAAAACGCTTTTTACTTCAGAACGCACGATTACTTCGATTTTTTACTTGAAAGTACACAATGCGTTTGCACTTGTTTCTAAACAAAAAGTTTGTTTACGTATTACCATAAATGTCAAAGTCGGCAAAACCAAAGTAGCGGTTTCGAGAATGCGCCACCTTCAGTTCATTTCACCATGCATATGTACGGGTATACATATATGTACATATAAACTTGTAAGTTAATATATTTGTCGTCAGCACAAACAATAGCTCGGCTCTGGGAGCAACTATTAAATTTGAAGTACAAAACGGAATATGTGAAAATTGAAGTCTTGCAAATCAATTGAACTTAAAGGGGTTTAGCACAGAGTTTGAGTTTCAACCATGTGAATATTCCGTTTTGCACATATGTAGATATGTATAATAAATAATTATATTGGGTCGGACTTACAAGTTTTTTCCTGGACGTGGATTTGGGTTTTTATGTGTTTGTAGTTGCTGGGTTTTTCAACTGGAAATTAGTTAGTGTGCTTGGGTATGTACAATTTGTGTAGTCCAATGCTGGTAACACTTGTGCAGCTGGTTAAATTGTTGATTTTATTTTCCAACGATGACGGGTAATAAATCCTATATTTCACTTGACGCTCTTTGACGGCTCCGGAGGACCATAATGTCGGGGTACGTCGACAAGGAGTTTATATATGTATGCCGGTCGCCAAGTAAAAGAAAGTGTATTTTGTTGTAATTCAGATTAATTTGTATATTTTTGTTAATAATTGTATAAAGTGTTGGTCGGGTATAATAAGAGTTAATTGTGATTTTACAGTGTGTCTTTAATGTGTGTGAGGATATTCTTCGTAATATGGATGAAAAATGGCTATTTGTGTAACCTTTAATGTTGTGGGTTGATTGTAGAAGTTTTGTTAACTTCGCTGTGTACGTATACATATATGTAGACATTTATGTTCGCGCGGGCAGTTCTCAATAGCAACTAAACTTTGGCGCCGTTGTCCATTCCTGCTTTGTCTACGTGTTCGCTTTTGAGCAGTTTGCTTACAACGCAGGGATGTATTTGTTCGGAATGAGCAGAAACAATAAACATTTATGTATACCATTTTGCTGTGAGCAAAGCACTAGACTGCCGACCGAGTCATCGGGCAGCGGAATTTTTTTTCTTTTTTATTTAATTTTTGTTTATTTTTTTAAATAAATATTTTTTTTTGTTGAGATTTTATTCTTTTGAATTCAATTTTTTTCAATTAAATTTTATGATATTAAAGTAGATAATTAGGTTTATTTCCTAATAAATTGTTGTTAAACTATTATTTCCTCGATTCATAAAAAAGTTCATTAGGACGGCAACCAAAAATAAGTCGTAAAACCATGATTTTAAGCGTTTAAAATCATGTTTTTACGGCATATTTTTGGTTGACGTACTAATGAGAGTGGTTTGTTTGGGAGCGAATTGTTCATCAGAACCTGCACGAACCATCAGAACAATTTGAGCTTTCGTATGAAATTAATTTTTTCGTGCTTTCTGACGCTGAATTTCAATTCTTTCGGTTTCATAGCATGGATATTCAATAACAGGGTGGCTACTCTGTATTGCGATACCAAAGAGCAATACGATGCGATAGGCAAATACATCGTAAGTAATACGCGGTGGCGATTGCCTATCGCATCGCACTTCCCTTTCCTATCGCATTACAGAATGGCCCAGAGGGTAAATTTTCGCTCTGCGTTATCGTGAAGTGAAGTGAAAAGTGAAAAATTCACACCGAAATACGTGCGGTGTGAAATTGTTTGTTTTTATCACTTCAGAATAACGCAGAACGAGAATCGGGTGATTTTTTTTGGGTATTATGACTCTCGTTTTTTTAAATAGGTGGTCTATTTGCTTGAAATTTGGCACTAGGTAGCTTATTGCCTGGATTAAGAACCATTATAATTTTTCGTGATAAATAGATGGACCAGGGACCCGACCGATCTATTCGAAAAATCTTACTTATGGTCCGATTTGCTTGAAATTTGGCACG
>NW_023464031.1:0-12056 GCF_013731165.1 Rhagoletis pomonella | reverse complement strand
TCCCAATTCTGACGGAGCTGGTGGTATTGCTCAACGTCATTTTACACAGCCGTATGAGTTTTGAGGGGATGCCAAATTCAGACATAGCGCTGTCAAAAGCGGCTTTAAAGTCGACAAATAGGTGGTGAGTGTCGACCCTTTTCTCACGGGTCTTTTCCAAGATTTGGCGTATTGTGCATACCTGGTCTATGGTGGATTTGCCAGGTCTAAAGCCACACTGATAAGGCCCAATCAGTTCATTGACGGTGGGCTTCAGTCTTTCCCACAATACGCTCGATAAGAACTTGTAACCTATGCTTAGAAGGTTGATCCCGCGGTAGTTGGCGCGTATGGCGGGGTCACCTTTCTTGTGGATTGGGCAGAGCACACTTAAATTCCAGTCGTCGGGCATGCGTTCATCTGACCATATTCTGCACAAGAGTTGATGCATGCACCTTACCAACTCCTCGCCGCCGTACTAGAATAGCTCAGCTGGCAGGCTGTCAGTTCCAGCGGCTTTGTTGTTTTTCAGCCGCGTTATTGTTATACGTACCTCGTCATAGTCAGGCGTCATCATCGACTGCGGGATCGGGTTCTTCTTCACCGCAACTTTCCGTGCTGCTACCATTTAGTAGGGCGGAAAAGTGTTCCCTCCATAATTTAAGTACGCTCTGGATATCAGTTACTAGGTCGCCATTATTGTTCTTACAGGAGTACGCCCCGGCCTTTAGACTTTCCGTAAGTCGCCTAACTCTCTGGTAAAATTTTCGGGCATTCTTCCTGTCGGCTAGCATTTCAAGCTCTTCGCACTTACGTATTTCGGCCTCTCCCTTCTTATTGCGGCAAATACGTCCCTCTTCCCTCTTCAGATCCCTATAGCGGTCCCACATAGCGCGCGTTGCGCCCGATCGCAGCGTGGCCCTGTAGGCGGCATCTTTTTTCTCTGCAGCTTCCTGACACTCCTCATCGTACCAGTTGTTTTTTCGGTCTCGCTGAAATCCGACTACTTCTTCGGTGGCGGTACTTAATGAGCGGGAAATGTATATTATGACATTTACATATACATATGGACCTATATGCGAAATAATGGCAGTGAGACATTTTGACCAGTTTCGCCTATTCTGTTCATTGATTATTTTTCGAATGGTTTTATATAAAAGTAATTCATAATTACATATACAAAATATATGTACAAAAATCCGCATTTCAAACTTTGCACAAAAATTATAAAAATTCAGCAGGTTTTCCCAACAACAAACTTTGAATTCAGAATTTTTAAGGAGATTCCAGGTTTTCAATTTCATGCATTTTTTTCCATATTAAGTGTGCTCGAAGATTTTTCAATGGACGAAACTATATGACACCTTCAGAATGGACTATAAAACGGCAAACTTAGAATCTTTCTAAAAAATTCTGAATTAAAAGCTTGCTGTTGCGAAAACTTACTTTTCGTACTGCGTATTCACAATAGAATTCAGCGCTTTGTAAATATTTCTCACGGCCCTTATTTTAATCTTTTGGTGCTTTTAATTTTCACTTTTTGTATATTTTAATCTATAATGTGGTATGTGATTTTTTGCTTGAGAGTGGCCTTCTATTTTAAATTTCTGTATTTTATCATAGTGCTAAAACAGGATGAATTGTTCCAAAAGTGCCTCTGTGATTGAAAGTGCCTAAAATAGCACTATTGTGCCTTCTTTTCAATCACTGGCATGTATGAACATGTATGTACCAATAGACCAATACACACTATACCAATAAAACTCCGTTCATAAAAGTACACATAGGCTAGCTTAAGTTCGAAGATGCTATAGCTTCTAAATTTATATTGTATCTACTATAATTTATTTATAGTTCCAATATCTTTATAAATAAATAAACAAATAAAATAAATATTAAGACATCTGCGTGAATTATGTAAATTAGGTGATATTTAGCGGTATAAAAACCATATATGTAATACTCCTATATTGGCAGTAAGAGCTAGTACCGTCCGAAAACAATACAGTACAGATATATCAATAAACACGTCCAAAGGAAAGGAACACATTCATTTATTAATAAAATGTACACCACACATACACAAAAACGGCACTTACGTACACAATCCATACATGAAAACCGCACTAGACTGTCTCGCTTTGATTTCGGAATGCTTACACATTTGGAAGTTAGCTTACTGCCAATATGGAAGTATTACATATATGATTAAAACTGAAAAAGGGCTCAAAATTAAAATAAAACTACTATAAGACTTATGTAAACATCGAATTTAAAAACAGTTTATATTTTCGTCAGTTAAGTGCTTTATGTGCTGAAAAAAATTCACCAGAAAATTTGTCATCTGCCCATAGTAAAACCATGGAAACCAAAAGTGAAAGGCGTATACTTCTATTTCACACGAGCGCTACACTTTTTCAAGTAAATTTGCAAAGAAGCAACACGGTGCCACTGCTAAGAGCGCGGTGCGAGAGAGACAACTGTCAGTTTATCTAATCTTTAATTCAGAGGTGGGAAGCCTTGACAGAGCATTCTTGTAGTGTGCGTGCAATTAATGTCACTGTATGTGTGCGGACAAGTCCCCTGCAGGAAATTTATCTAACTATAAGCTAACTTTAAGTTGATTAGGAAGGAGCTATAAGTCACATATTATCTGTATATTTTCTTTGACGAAAGATAACTATATTTCTATGGCGATGGCCGCGAAATAGTCAAGATTGGTTACCTCTGCATTTGATGTAACTAACTACTTTTAAGCATAAAATATCAATAGGAAAAACAAAATATTTTTTTTTAATTTTTTTTTTATTTATTTACTTGTTTTTGTTATTTGTATGGCCTTTATAACAATTATATTCAACAATTTTTTTTTAAATAACAAAAACAAATAACTTAAGGACGAGCACACACAAGTTAAAAATTCTAATAATAGAAATATTAACAAAAACCAACAAAACCATCAACCACATGATCAAGTGAATTGCAGCGGAATAGCTGCGCTTGATTGTAGTTGGCTTAGCAAAGTGAAATAGTGGAAAATAAGCAACAAGAATTAACAAGACAAACTTAGCACAGTGCGTAGGCAACTGGCTGAGTCAGTGGTGATCGTCGGTTCGAATCCTACTGAAAGAAGTCTGATGTGGAAATGTGGTGATTTCCGAAATAGCTATCACTTCTACCATTTTTTCAAATTATTGTTGCTTTTCCACAATAAGTTTTCACTGAAAACGGCCTCGAGCTCATAAAAATTGTTAAATATAATTGTTATAAAGGCCATAAAAATAACAAAAACTAATAACTTAAGGACGAGCACACCTAAAATTTAAACATTCTAATAATAGAAATATTGACAAAAACCAACAAAACCAACAACCACATGATCAAGTAAATTGCAGCGGAATAGCTGCGCTTGATTGTAGTTGGCTTAGCAAAGTGAAATAGTGGAAAATAAGCAACAAGAATTAACAAGACAAACTTAGCACAGTGCGTAGGCAACTGGCTGAGTCAGTGGTGTTCGTCGGTTCGAATCCTACTGAAAGAAGTCTGATGAGGAAATGTGGTGATTTCCGAAATAGCTATCACTTCTTCCATTTTTTCAAATTATTGTTGCTTTTCCACAATAAGTTTTCACTGAAAACGGCCTCGACCTCATAAAAATTGTTGAATATTTATTTATTTACTTTATTTATTTTGTCACATTTCATATTTGTTTACATATTCTGATGTAGGTGGTCCGATATTCAAACTCCGTCAGACATAACTTCAAAATGATAATATGAAATTTTGTCCTTCCTTTTATTTGTCCTCAATTCGAAAAAGTATTTGCGAAGTGCAGGATATTTAAATAGAAACGCATTTAAAGAAAACAATCTCTCCTGCATCACTTATACACTTGTTTCAAGTTAACTTTTTGTAGATAACTACAAGTTATAAATTTTATGGTATTCCCGCAAAAAAGCTAACTTCAAGTAGGTTCTTTTTTATCAATTGATAATTTTTTTCTGCAGGGTGGTGCAATTGAATGAAGCTTTCGCTGCCTTCTCAAGCAGAGCGTGTATATATACGCGGATACGACGCGCAGTGGCCCACTGTGTAGACGCTACCCAGCTGTGCTTTAATTAATGAATCATGCGAATAGGTATTGAAAATGTCCTTTTAATTCCTTGAGTATCCTTGGAAATTTGAAGTATTTCCTTTTACCTTAATCCGAAACCACTCAGCCGATTTTGTTAAAATTTCCAGGATAGCTTCATAGAAACCCGGAGAGTGTTCCTGTGAAGTTTGGCAATTTTTGAAAGAGTTGCCACCTGTTAGAAAAATAAAATTTATTTAAATGTGCAAGTACGGTACAGATATCAAATGGAAGGTATTTGAGAAAGATATTTAAGAAAATCTACATCAAAAAATATTTTCATAAGTGTTGCCTGAAAATTGAAAAATAATGAATATCTAATACAATTCACATCAAATATTACAATATGTGTATCAAACTGAAGGTATTGGAGAAAGATTTACATATTTTTGAGTAGAGTTGCCACCTCTTTCAAAAAAACTTAAATGACATAAATGTGTGTATTAAAAAGTATTTCGCAGGATACGTATCAAACGGGAGGTATTGGGAAATGTTTCAGTCAAGACCAATTACCGTATAGAGTGTCTACATGTGTACTTGCATTGAAAACCATCGACGTAGTAGAATATATAAACGTATAGAGAAGCCTGCTTTAAACTGGCCTTACTTGAGAATGATCAGAATTGGAATACAACTCTAACCGAAACATCACTCAAGTGCGCACTCATGCGCACCATCGAATCCTCGACAACTGTGGGAAATGCATCGTGAAAGCCTCAGTGAAGATATTCTAAGACAAGCACGTGCAAGCGATCCAAATCAGGAACATTCGGATGACTTTTTCAATGAAGCTTTAATATTAATGGAGGACTTATGCATGTCAATCAACCACAAAGCTCTTTGTCAACGCGGTACGCCAGCACCGACACGAGATAGAAATGCTGTACAAGTTAGAGACTTGATGCGAGAACAGCAGTTTGGTGCAAATCAGCTTGAACAATTTGTGCAAACGCAAAGAGTTTTTAGTTACTGTTCAGAAAAAGACAAAATCATGAAACGTGTAACCAAAGGAGATGGCGGAATTATCTTCCTAGATGCTCCAGGAGGTACCGGGAAAACTTTCCTCATCAATTTAATATTGGCGCCAGTTCGAATGCGAAATGGGATTGCAGTAGCAATAGCATCATCGGGGATTTCATCAACACTACTTGATGGCGGACGTACAGCGCATTCAGCACTTAAGCTTCCATTGAACCAGACCGAAACACCTATATGCAACATCAGCAAAAGCTTTGGTATGGCCATAGTCCTTAAAACGTGCAAAATTATAATTTGGCACGAATGCACCATGGCACATTAGAAATCGCTCGAAGCACTTGACTGAACTCTTCGAGATTTTCGTGGAAACGACCAACCGAGAGGAGGCGCTCTTGAACTCCTTGTATGTGATTTTCGTCAAAGATTACCCGTTATACCACGATCAACGACTGCAGACGAGCTGAACGCGTGCTTAAAGGCATCGCGTCTGTGGAGCTATGTCGAAAAAATTACGCTCACAACAAATATGCGGGAGCATTTGCTGCAAGATACGTCTGCCCAAATATTTTCAAAGTAACTTTTTGATATCAGTAACGGTGAAGTTCCTATTGAGCGCACAACAAATGAGATATCATTTCCTTCCAACTTTTGTCAAATGCAGCAGAGCATTCAAGACGTCATCGACTGAGTATTTCCGAACTTAGCGATCAACTACCGAAATACGGAAAGGTTCTGCGAACGTGGAATTTTAGCTCCGAAGAACGATAATGTTAGTAAATTAAACGGACAAATGGCCAAAGATCAAGCTGTTAATTACCGAACTGAATTTCTTAATTCTTTGGAGCCACCAGTGATACTTATTCGGAACTTGAACGCGCCAAAACTGTGCAACGGAACCAGAGTGATAATAAAAAAAATTAACACCGAATTTGAACGAAGGACAATCATCAGCGGTAAATTCAAAGGCGAAGATGTGCTGATTCCACGTAAACCGATGATTTCCAACGATTTACCGTTCAAATTCAAGCGGCTTTAATTCCCTTTGTGTATTGCCCTTTGCAATAACTGTAAATAAAGCACAAAGGCAATCATTAACTATCGCGGGTTTGGATTTGAAAAATTCGTGCTTTTCACATGGCCAATTATACCCCTGCAGTGAAAAGCCAAACCAGTTAGAAAAAATACTAGTTCATTAACTAGTATGTGCCTACCAGTTTGACAATTTTGAAGAACTTAGGCGATCAGCGCCATCTGCCTTTGAATTGCAAAAGCCAAAAATAAAACGCAATTAATTGCTTTTCTTACAAATGTCGGCTGTGGCGTCACGTGAAGACTACTGGTTCTGGTTCTGAAATCGCAGGTTCGAGGCCGCTTGGAGGTGGTTAAGATTTTTAAAGTTAAATAAATGTAAATAAAAATAATTTATTCAATTTATAAATAAATAACAAATTTGAAAATCTAATTGTATTGCAAAAAAACATTTAGGGAGAAATGCTTGTGCTATTAAAAAAAAAGGAATTAAACAAAAATATTTTTTTTATTGAATTTAAAAATTACAATAAACAGCATAAACAAAAAAAAATTTAAAAAATAAAAATGAAAAAAAAAGAAAATAAAAAAATTTTCCCTGCGCCAGGATTTGAACCTGGGACCTGACTGCTGGAGCGTCGCGAGCAAAAAGTCACACTTATGCTTTTCACGGGGCATGAATTGGCAGACTATCTCATCAACTGGTATGATGCTACTAGTATTTATACTAACTAGTAGATGCTGATGCATAGCGTGACAATTGACATCTCGTAGGACATCGCAATGTTAAAAATACCAGTCGCTAACATTGAAAAAGGATAGAACGTGAACTAGTTCGGCTGAAACGCAAACCGGTAGAATTCTAGTTCACAACTAGTAGCTTTCCCTGCAGGGACGTCGCCTGTTCACGAGTTGGGGACCACAAAATTTATATATTTACACAACAACTAAAAAAAACTAAAGATATTGTCTATACCTTAGCATTAAAGTAAATAAAAAGTTATTCAATGTCAAAACTCTAAATACTTGTGTTTGTCTTTGGCGTAGCAACGCGCGCCGGGTATTGCTAGTATTTTTGTATTCTGTAAAAATAGCATAAAATGTTAACTCTTCTTCCAAAAGTCGCTATCATACTTACTTATAAGCTTTCAAAAGTATACATCTTCTGATGAACTTAGACTGCTTTAGGTCGTATAGACTTTTAATGTTATATTATGTCATGTTATGTTATGTTACAATTTTATAATGCTCTTATATATAAAAATTTTCGGGTTATAATAAAAAAGATTCAACTTAAATGTTACTTGTTGTCGTAGTCGTTTTGTCAAATTTATGGCTTTCTATTATAAAATCACATTCCGCTGTTTGCAAGTGGACTACTCATATGCACATCGTATTCATTTAACAAAAACGTGCTAATATAAGGTTAAAAAATAAGACTTAGATAAAGACCAATAAAAGAATAAAGGTAAAGGTGAGTACGTACATAGATAAAGAAAAGGATAAAGGCAAAAGTAAAAATAAAAACAAAAACAAAGATGCGTAAAGATAAAGGCAAAAATAAAGACCTAGGTAAATTTAACACTTTAACACAAAGGTGAAAGTGTAGATGAAGAAACAAATAAACATAAAGGTAAAAATAAAGATAAATATTAGAAAAGAAGGAGATGAGGATACCGGTAATAGTTAGTAAGGATGAAGATATGGGAAGAAAGATTAATACAAAGAAAGATAATGAAGAAAGAGGAGAAGCTCGGCCAAACACTAACATATGTGTAAGCGCCAATCTATTATTATTATATTAATTATAAAGAAAAAGATATATGTATATACCTTAGTGAAAGAATTATATCAGCATAATGTTTTTCCTCGAATTTCTCTGTATTAAATAAGGGTAATGTTTTTTTTGCGGTATGCAATTATAATAGCTCTGGGTTTATAAGTATTTTCCATACATTAGGTTGGCATTCGTCTATAATTTTATCTACCGTTCAGTAGCACATTAAATAGAAAATTTGTATATGTGTATAAGTAGTTATTCGGCTTCCGATTGTTGCAGTGTCATAAATTCTCAACAAAAAAGTACACCAATAACTGGATTTGAAAAACTTAAATATGTAGAAGCTATTTTCTAACTAAACCCCGTTTTATTTTTTTTTATATTAAATCTTCTTCTTTCTTCTTTTTTGGCGCTGTAACCGCCCCAGCGATTTTGGCCGAGTTCAGCAAAGCACGCCAGTCGTTTCTCTTCTGTGCCAAGTGACCCCAATTGGAAACGCCAAGTGAAGCCAATTCCTTCTCCACCTGATCTTTCCATCGCAGTACCAGCTACCACCAGCGGGTTCTGAGTTGAATACTTTCAGAGCTGGAGCGTCGGTGTCCATTCGAACGACATGACCAAGCCAGCGGAGCCGCTGTATTTTAATTCGCTGCACTATGTCCATATCGTTGTAAAGCTTATACAGCTCATCGTTCCATCGTCTGCGGTACTCGCCGTGGCCAACGCGTAAAGGTCCGTAAATCTTCCGCAAAATCTTTCTCTCAAACACTCCAAGAGCCGCCTCATCGGATGTTGTCATTGTCCATGCTTCTTCGCCATATACCAGCACAGGCATGATGAGTGACTTATAGAGCGTGGTTTTCGTACGTCGAGAGAGGACTTTACTCCTGAATTGCCTACTCAGTCCAAAGTAGCACTTGTTGGCAAGAGTTATTCTGCGTTGGATTTCAATGCTGACATTATTATCGGTGTTAATGCTTGTTCCCAAGTAAACGAAATTATCTACTTTCTCGAAATTGTAACTGTCAACAGTGACGTGGGTGCCAAGGCACGAATGTGCTGACTGTTTGTTTGATGACAGGAGATACTTCGTCTTGTCCTCGTTTACCACCAGACCTATTCGCTTTGCTTCCGTTTCCAACTTGGAAAAGGCAGAACAGACTTCGCGGTTTTTGTTACCGATGATGTCGATGTCATCGGCATAAGCCAGCAATTGCACGCTCTTGTAGTAAATTGTTCCTGAGCGGTTCAGTTCTGCAGCTCTTATTATCATCTCCAACATCAGATTAAAGAAGTCACATGAAAGGTAGTCGCCCTGTCTAAAACTCCGTTTTGTGGCGAACGGCTCGGAGAGGTCTTTCCCAATTCTGACGGAGCTGGTGGTATTTATAGCTCATCGTCATTTTACACAGCCGTATGAGTTTTGAGGGGACGCCGAATTCAGACATAGCGGCGTATAGGCAACTCCTTTAACTGCTGTCAAAAGCGGCTTTAAAGT
The DNA here is from genome assembly GCF_013731165.1 of Rhagoletis pomonella. Taxonomy (NCBI): domain Eukaryota; kingdom Metazoa; phylum Arthropoda; class Insecta; order Diptera; family Tephritidae; genus Rhagoletis; species Rhagoletis pomonella. Next base: position 2,660 of record NW_023464031.1, on the reverse strand, counting down.
GGACAAATAGGTGGTGAGTGTCGATCCTTTTCTCGCGGGTCTTTTCCAAAATTTGGCGTATTGTGAATGCCTGGTCTATGGTGGATTTGCCAGGTCTGAAGCCACACTGATAAGGTCCAATCAGTTCATTGACGGTGGGCTTCAGTCTTTCACACAATACGCTCGATAAGAACTTGTAACCTATGCTTAAAAGGCTGATCCCGCGGTAGTTGGCGCGATTGGCGGGGTCACCTTTCTTGTGGATTGGGCAGAGCACACTTAAATTGCAGTCGTTGGGCATGCGTTCATCTGACCATATTCTGCACAAGAGTTGATGCATGCGCCTTATCAACTCCTCGCCGCCGTACTTGAATACCTCAGTTGGTAGGCTGTCAGCTCCAGCAGCTTTGTTGTTTTTCAGCCGCGTTATTGCTTTACGTACCTCGTCATAGTCAGGCGGTGGAACGTCGACCGCGTCATCATCAACTGCGGGCTCGGGTTCTTCTTCTCCCCAACTTCCCGTGCTGCTACCAATTAGTAGGGCGGAAAAGTGTTCCCTCCATAATTTAAGTACGCTCTGGACATCAGTTACTAGGTTACCATTATTGTTCTGTCAGGAGTACACCCCGGTCTTGAAACCTTGCGTAAGTCGCCTAACTCTCTGGTAAAATTTTCGGGCATTTTTCCTGTCGGCCAGCATTTCAAGCTCTTCACACTCACGTATTTCGGCCTCTTTCTTCTTATTGCGGCAAATACGTCTCGCTTCCCTCTTCAGATCCCTATAGCGGTCCCACATAGCGCGCGTTGCGCTCGATCGCATCGTGGCCCTGTAGGCGGCATATTTTTTCTCTGCAGCTTCCTGACACTCCTCATCGTACCAGTTGTTTTTCGGTCTCGCTGAAATCCGACTACTTCTTCGGCGGCGGTACTTAATGAGCGGGAAATGTGGTTCCACTGCTCGCATATGTCGGTTTGTTGAAGAGGGCTCTCTGAGAGCAGGTGTGAGAGTCGAGTAGCGAAAGCGCTGGCTGTCTGTTGTGATTGCAGCTTTTCGACGTTAAGCTTTCCTTGCACATTTGGGCCCACATTTTTTGCTGCACAGAGGAGGGTGCATAACTTGGCTGCAACAAGTTAGTGGTCCGAGTCGATGTTTGGGCCTCGGAGTGTGCGTACGTCTAAAAAACTGGAAGCGTTCCTTCCGTCTATCACAACATGATCGATTTGGTTTCTCGTTTTTCGATCCGGAGACAGCCACGTAGCCTGATGGATCTTTTTATGCTTGAGCCTAGTACTGCATACTACCATGTTTCGGGCCCCGGCGAAGTCGATCAGCCTCAATCCGTTGTCGGACGTTTCGTCGTGGAGGCTGAATTTTCCGACGGTGGTTCCAAAGATCCTTTCCTTGCCTACCCTGGCATTGAAGTCACCAAGAACGATTTTGATATCATGACGGGGGCAGCGCTCATATGTGCGCTCAAACGCGCTCATAGAAGAGATCCTTGGATGCCTCATCCTTCTCTTCCGTCGGGCATGGGCGCAGATGAGCGAGATGTTGAAGAGTCTCATCCGAGGCTTTGCCTTGCTTCTTCACTGGAAGTGGTTTTTACGTGGCGGGTCCCAAGCCCAGCGCACAACCCATTGCTGGGACAATTAAATATTAAATCACGGCCCAATAATATCCCGATCTCGGTAAAAAAACGGGAAAGAATTTTCGTGGCATGAAATCTTGTTAAGAGTGAATATTCCTCATGGGAATTCAACCCCCGATTTTAAGCTAGATACTTAAAAAATGAGGTTTTCTCTCCTCGAATAACGACTTTGTTGTTTGCACTGTGTGAATAACATCGATTTTCCGCCGGAAAGTCCAAATACCTTCGGTTGTGTTGCCTGAAAAATTAATCAATCCGATGCATAAGGAATGTTTCTACTTCTGGATATTAATTTTTCTCAAAGTAAAAAGATTTTATATATTTTCCAAAGCCATACGTACATAAAGATTCCTTTCGCCAAGGTAGGTTTGCCATGGCCATAGAATGAGTCTCCAATATTTTTGGTAGGCATCTTCATCAACTATATTGCAATTTTTTCTTCACTGAAAATATCGTTTTCAATTCTTTCTACAAAATTAATATTTTTTGTTAAATGCCAAAAGCATATTTTCGTGCCATACATAGGTTGAGCTGTGGTTTAGCGATTTATTTGTTTAGCCTAGGTATCAAGTCCATATTTATTATTTGTTGGAAACTGTTTCTACACACATACACATAGACTCACTCTGGGAACTATTTCGGGTTTTCGGGTTTTCTCGGAACATATCTATATAAAAGTCGATATTTTTGTTAGCGATTTTTTATTGATATTTATCGATTTTGTTACCGATATTTATCAATTTCTTGTCGATTTTTTTATCGAGATCTATCGATACTTTTCGGTTTTGTTATCGATATTTTGACCGATTTTTTATCGATTTTTTTTTTAATTTTTTATCAAAATTTTGTATCAATATTTTAATCGATTTTGTTATAGATATCTTTATCGATTTTCTTATCGATATTTTGATTGATGTTACTATCGATTTTGTTATAGATAAAGACAAAAATAAAGATAAACGAAAGTAGAATAACATAAATGTACGTGATGCTTTCCATTTCCAGACAACCGGTCAGGTACGAGCATGATTT
>NW_023464030.1:0-12059 GCF_013731165.1 Rhagoletis pomonella | reverse complement strand
TATAGTTTTTTCGTAAATCCTGTAAATGCTTGGACATCAAATTTTCAACCCTTAACTTGAAAGTTTAATAAAAAGAGAACGATAAATGACCAAACGATGAAAATTAGTGACCAATCCTGACCAATCGACGACCAATCGTTTGCATATATTTTTTTTCACAAATGCTTGGATGGGTGCTAGCACATCAAATTTTCAACCCCTAATTTGAAAACTGAATAACAGGAGAACGGTTAATGACCAAACGATGGAAATTAGTGACCAATCCTGACCAAACGTTGACCAATCGTTTGCGTATAGTTTTTTCGTAAATGATGTAAATGCTTGGACATCAACCTTTAACATGAAAATTTAATAAAAAGAGAACGGTAAATGACCAAACGATGAAAATTAGTGACCAATCCTGACTAATCGTTTGCATATATTTTTTTCACAAATGCTTGGGTGGGGTGCTAGCACATCAAATTTTCCACCCCTAATTTGAAAATTGAATAACAAGAGAACGGTTAATGACCAAACGATGGAAATTAGTGACCAATCCTAACCAAACGATGACCAATCGTTTTAATAAAAAGAGAACGGTAAATGACCAAACGATGAAATTTAGTGACCAATCCTGACCAATCGACGACCAATCGTTTGCATATATTTTTTGTTCACAAATGCTTGGATGGGGTGCTAGTACATCAAATTTTCAACCCCTAATTTGAAAATTGAGTAACAAGAGAACGGTTAATGACCAAACGATGGAAATCAGTAACCAATCCTTACCAAACGATGACCAATCGTTTGCGTATGGTTTTTTCGTAAATCCTGTAAATGCTTGGACATCAACCTTTTCAACCTTTAACGTGAAATTTTAATAAGAGAACGGTAAATGACCAAACGATGAGAATTAGTGACCAATCCTGACCAATCGTTTGCATATATTTTTTTCACAAATGCTTGGATGGGGTGCTAGCACATCAAATTTTCCACCCCTAATTTGAAAATTAAATAACAAGAGAACGGTTAATGACCAGACGATGGAAATTAGTGACCAATCCTGCGTATAGTTTTTTTTTCGTAAATCCTTGGATGGGGTGCTGGCTAGACGGAGCCGACACTAAAACTAAAAAAAATAAATAGAAGTTGCGTTCGCGTACCTGTTATTTATTGAAATTTATCAAAAACTATCAGCTTTTTCGATCGCTTACACAAAAAACTTGTAAAGTAGGGGAAATTGAGAGACAAAGTGTCATTTTGAGGGGAAGCTGTTAGTTTCTGTTGGAACACACGCGAATTGGAATCACAAAATTGAATTTGATGGTTTGGAAGTTAAAAATTATAAAAATCGACTAATTAAACTTGTAAGAACTAAGTAGTTATTCGTTTAATCATTAAACTGTGTCAGGATAACACTTTGTGATGAATTTTCGTACGTTTTAAATTTTACACTTTTGAATGCAAACAAACATTTTTTTCAATTAAAAAAAATATTGCAAGTTTCTGCAAATTTCCTGTTCCCGTACTAGTCCGGATATTTTTCTCTTATGAGAGAACAGAAGACATTTCGCCAGAATTTTGCTGTTGGATGTTTTTAACTGGAGATTTTAAACGAACGTACCTAGAATCGGGGAGAGATTTTAAATGCAGTATGCGTGATTAAGTCAGCTGTTCAAAATAAAAATATTAATTGCACAAGCTTTTCTTGTTCTGATGATCATTTTAAGTAATTTAATACGGCTATGTATAGAAAGCTGTGAAAATATTCTTTATATATGTACATATCGAGCCATTTGTTCCATTTGTTTCAAAATTTTCTTTTTGGTGCAGAAGTGCATCTAGATGCTCTAGGAATATTTCAGCGTCAAAAAGAAAATGTCGTTTACGTTATTTTGGCGGTTAGGGCTCGATATGTACGTATATTAAAATTCTAAGTCAAACACCCCTAATATGAATTTTTATACGATAGACAATAAACGCTTGTTATCGTACACATACTGTGAGAGCAGTAGAGAATGCAGGTAGCATGACACAATGGGAGCACTGTGGCTAGGCATGTCGGCTGGGCGGGGTTCTTGCCTCACTACTGTTCCCTGCGCCATAGCAGAGAAACAGTCATGTCTGTCAAACATGATGACCCCATTATAAAACCCTAATCTGCCTTCCTTACTAACGGAAAGAGTCAACATTCCCATTTGATATGGGGTATTCCATGAGTAAGTGAAACTTTGTGCCCAATTATAAAGCAACTTATTGAACATGGAATGCTTGATGAATCAATGCTAAATACCTCAAATAAACGTATTTTCGAGGAAAAAATTTAGTTATATTATTTTATTACACTGTAAATGCACTCAAAACTTCAACATTAGAAAAGTAATACAATATTTCTTAATACAGAAGGCTCTGCAAAATCAAGTATTTACAGAGTTATTATTTTTTTGAAGTGGGGAATAAATGTCTCGATATTTCTTCGTCCTAAAGAAGCAACATTGAAGAAAAATAGGCATTTAAGTATTATAATGGGATGAAATCGCTACGGTTTTGCATGTCCCACCCGTGACAAAAAAGTTTTAAACTTCGTATTGCTTAGTCACTACTTTAGGGATTTTTCTATAATTTCATAACTAGAGTATGTTTATACTATGCAGCCCCGTTTCATTTCTTTTATTTTATTAAAAATGCCTACTTTACAGATTTTGAAACGTTTTATCGTGTCCCGCCCGTGACAATCACTTATAAATTTTTTCTAATGGTGCCTAACAATAAAAAACAAGTTTAACGTTTCAAACCTATGTTTAATGCCACAAAACTTTGATGTTCAGGTTAACTAAACACCACAATTTGGTTTATGTTTCTAGGGCCAACTTTCAATTTCTTATAGGGTAGTTTAAGAAGCTTTTCGGCCGGTTTAATAAATAGCAAACAATGTTTCTTTTTCCTCCTACGCGTTTCGATGTTTTTCACAACTTCCTCAGGGAGTCTAGTGTTCATTGAAAACAAAACATAAAAAATAAACAATTAGGCACTCATGTATGTAAATAAAAATTATAACAAGTACAATACGTTGGTGTAACAATCTTTTCCGCAAAGCATGACTTACATTGAACATCAAACAAAGAAAATATTACAAAAATACACACTGATATTAACTTATTTATATTTAAGTCTACGTTCTATCTCTGTTCTCCACATCTAATATTTTCGCGTTTTCAAACTCTGCTGTATACCCGCTATTCGTTAAATGTTTTGCTAATGCAGTCGTTGTCTTCTTATTTCTTGCGTCGGTTTTATGTTCGCTTATTCTAATACCGAGAGCGCGCTTTGTCGTACCTATGCGAAATCTGTAGCATCCTTCAGAATGATCAATTATCATTCCAACCATCCGTGGACGTGGAAAAGAAGAATACAGCCATCAACCTCATTAAGAAAATCTACGCCTTAAGTGATGAGGAATTCAGAAAAGACAACAGCAGGAAGATTTGAAACATATTGCATAAAAACGGGTATCCACACAAAGCTGTTGGGAGGTTGATAGCAACAGCGAAAAACAAGCCAAAATCAGCGTATTTCAACACTCAACCCGAAACTACAAACAACAAAAGATACACAGGCGTCACATATATACAAGAATTACCGGACAGTAAAACAATACGAAAAAGCATCCAAAACAAAAACATAACATTTGCACATAAACCACATAGAACGATCAATAGAATTTTTAGCAAAACAAAAGACGAAATAAACAAAGAACAACAACATAACGTGGTTTACGAAATCAAATGCAATGGTAAAGCTAGCGAAGCATGCAATTAAATATAGTAGGCATTGGTTCTGGTCTCGAGTCGTCGTCAGTCGTCAGAATCTGGAGTCCCTGTTATGTATTTCAAGGCAGTCCCCAGAATGTTAATACTTCTAGCGTACCGATGGTGTATTTTTATCGCGTCCAATAGTTGTAATATTTCATTAGCGTCATTCTCCAGTAGTCGTTTAATATGTGATTGTCTGAATTGGATCAGTAGTTTGTCTGTCTCCTCAGCTATTGCTTCGAATGCTGACAAATTAGTTTGGTGAAGTAAAAAGCCATGCTGCTCATAAACAGCTACAGTTCCGGATGTAATTGGGATGAAGTAAGAGTTGGTATAATCGAGTATTCCTGCGTTGGCTCGAAAGCTTAACGAGAGCAAAATGATCATAAGGGCGAAAAAGGAGAGAGCGGTCAGTGTCTTAAATTATTTTTGTGCACTTTTCGGTCATCAATTATAACAAATGTACCAAGATCCTTTTGGATTACTTTTTCGGTGTAAAGTTTTGAAAACTTGTTTCCTATTCTTTTATTGGTCTTCACATAAACATTATCCCCTGGATTATACTGTCGTGTTTGTCTATTTTCATTATGTATTTGTAAATCTTTCTGCTGAATACGTGTAAGTCTAGTTTTTATTTCCCTTATTAATTTATCCGGTGTTGAATGTATTACGTCTATTGGCTTTTTAATCGTTACTGAATGAATTGTGCGGTTGTACTTAGCTGTGGCTAGCAAAATTAGCTCAATTGTGTCAGAGATACCAGTCTCAAGCTTCTGACAGGCGGCATTGTCCGTTAGTCGTACTATGGGCGGGTGGGGTGGTGTAGATTTCGACGCCAAAGTGATTTTTAAGTATTGATGTAATGGTTTCCGAATTCAACGATCTCTCATTGTCACAGACCAACAGCTGGGTTATGTTTGGTTTGAAGAATCTCGCGCTGGTCATCTTTGTTGAAGACGTCTATTACCTGTTTGGTGGTATGACGGAATTTGGCGGCCGGATATTCCGTGACCAGTTCATCTTGAATCTTTGCCAGGATGGGCAATTTACACTGCAAGCCGTTCAAAACATTTGGGTTGACACATTGTTTTATAGTTTTCATCAGTTCTCCTACATTATTGAACGATATTCGGTGCCTCATTCGGGATATAAATATAATTTTCGAGCTAAGTGCTGTGTGATTTCCTTCTTCAAGGACTATTTGATTCCGAAAACAATTTATGGGGTTCTTTACAGTGGGAATTGCTTGATACAGCGACTCTTCGCTATTCGCAGCCATGCTTGCCGAGTCCATGTCATGGTCTAATGCATTTATATGTTGTCGGGAGAGGGCGTCCGCGACGAAGTTTTCCTTACCAGGCTTGTAAAGAAACTGCGGTGAAAATTCCTCAACAAAGGCACGCCATCTTTTCATTTTCGCGTTCGGATTTTTATCGGATAAAGAGAATGTGAGGGGTTGATGGTCGGTGTAAATATTTAAATTCTTTACGCCATACAAATAGTTACGAAGCTTTTGTAGAGCCCATACTATTGCCAGCAGTCCTCTCTCGTTGGTAGCGTAGTTTTCTTCGGTTGAGGAGAGGGTCCTGGAAATCATTGTGATAGGTCTTCCATTCTGTGACAGAACGGCGCCTATGGCATAAGAAGAGGCATCCGTAGTCAGATCAAATGTTTGTTTGTAATCAGGATAAAGAAGCAATACGTCTTCTGATGCAAGGATTTTTTTAATCTTATTAAATGCGTTAAGTGCTTCTTCATCAAGAGTAATTTGAATTTTCTTTGACTGATTAGCGCCTATATTTCCGTTTTCCCCCCTTAGGTACTTCGTTAGAGGTTTTGCAATCGAGGCACAGTCCTTTATAAACCGTCGATAATATCCTGCTAATCCTAGGAATGAACTCAAAGCTCGTAACGAATTTGGAACCGAAAATTCTAAAATGTCTTTGACTTTGTCGGGGCATGCTTTGATTCCCTCTTTTGATACGGTAAAGCCTAGAAATTCAACACTTTCCTGAAAGAACTTGAATTTCTCAGGGGAAACGCGCATATTGGCATCGAAATGTTTTGTCAGGATTTGATCAATGTCCTTACTGTGTTGTTCGGCAGTTTTGGAGAAAATGATAACATCGTCTATGTAAACATGACACGTTTTCCCAATTTCATCCCTAAGCACATCATCAAAGGCTCTCTGGAAAATGCTAGAAGCATTATTTATACCAAAGGGGAGCCTACAAAACTCGTACTTTCCGTTGTTGACCGAGAAACCCGTTTTCTCTCTATCCTTTTCTGCGAGTTTGATTTGGTGAAATCCTGATTTGAGGTTTATTGTAGAGAAAAATGTTGCACTTCCCATGTTTGCTAAAATCGCAGAAGTGTCCGGTATTGGGTATTTATCACTTATTGTCTTGGTGTTAAGCTTCCTAAAGTCAATTACGAGTCGTGATCTCTTATTGCCTTTTTCGTCTAAACCTTTCTTATCTACAACCCAAATTGGATTGTTATAAGGGGAACGGGATGGTCTAATGATTCCGTCACGCAACAGATCTGATATCTCCTTATTGAAAAATTCCGCAGAAGCAATGGGGTACGCGTAACTTTTCGAGTAGACGGGTAAATCGTCCACGGTCCTTATCGTACCTACAATGCTGGTATTGTAGGGCAGCGCTTCATCTGGATCAGCGAAAACTTTAGCATGATGCTTTAGCAATTTAAAGATATCAATATTGTCCTTGCTTGTTTCCGATTTAGTTTCTACTAATTTGTTACTACAGTAGTAGTACAAGAGTTTCTCCTTTCCACCATCATAACTCAACTTACCACTCTTTAGGTCAATACTACCATTTACCTCTTTTAATAAGTCTAATCCTATAATGCCGTCAAAGGTCTTCAAACTGGGTAGGACAAAGAACTCAACATTCTTATTTCATATATTTATTGTACATTTTTTGTTATGTTATATCGGTACCGTGGATGGATTTGACAGTGAAGGGGTAATTCACAGGTTTTATTCCCTTTAGAGCGTTAAGGTGTTTTACATAGCTCTTTGCAGCACCGGTGTCGATTAAAAATCGTATTCCTCTTCCCCCAAGTGTCCTTTCGACATAGGACAAGAGGGACTTAGTCCTAAAAAATTAACGTCGTCTTTCGGTCCGTCCAGGCCATATTCAGCACTCTTAGGTTCCGTGTCATGATAATAGTCATCATACCCGGTATCACTCCAGTATTCACCTTCCGGTTCGTATTGGCCTTGGGTGATATTGTTGATACGCTGTACCTTTTGTATTGGCAGCTGATCACTTCCATGCTGTCTTTTTTCAGCTTTTTTCTTTATTCAGGCCTGTTGATACAGGCTGATGGCGATTGAATATGCCGCCCGTGTTACTGTTATCCGGACGAGTTACCTTAGGGTAAGCTCCTTGATAACGGTACCTATCCTCATTTCCGTGGAGTTGTTGGGGTCTGTTCTGTCCAAAAATAACTCAACTCCAGCCACTCTTAGGGCTGGTTACTCAATGTCTGGTTAAAACTAACAGCAGGTTAGACATCGCTATCGACTACCATGTTTAACCTGTAGTTAGTGTTAGCGAGACATACATAGCTAGTCTAAACAAACTTGAAAATCATTAAGGCACATTCGAAATTTCATTGCAATCAAATGCACCGAGCAGACGTGCATTTGGAAAATGCATATAAAATGTCATGCAATCCATTCTCCCATTCATTTTAATACATCAATCTGGCGACCTCTAGCTTTCGTTTGGTATAACTTTTGCCCCCTAAAATAGATCCTGAGGGCAGCGGTATATCGTGAGTATTACAATGACTCTACTGTGATAAAAGTGGGTCAATTGATCATGTATTTGGCCTCTAACATTTATCATACCTAAGCCCTTTGATATGGATCTCACTAGAAGCTCCATTTCATGAAGAAAATTGTACGTGTCCCACCCGTGACAAAAGTTGTCCCACCCATGACAGGAGAATTTTGAATTTTTTAATAATAAATAAACGTGACGATGGAATACCCCATATAACAATTTATTTATAAAAATCCATTTTCCTTAAACTCAATTCTTAAAGCTAACTAATCTAAATCCTACCATCTAAAGAAAGAATATAAGTAGGCTTAAAAACTAAGTGTCTTCATAAGTCTGGGGTAAGTATGAGAACTTATAGGTAGGTTGCATCGTCTTAAGTCTAAGGTACTTTAATTGTAAGTGTACATCCTAAAGCTAAGTGAGTATGCTAAGTCAAAGGTGTATTCAATATGTGTCTATAATTAAGGTAAGTCAGGCTAGTAAGTCGGGTAGGTAGTTCAGGTAAGTATACTACAAAACAAGTGAATTAAGTAAAGCAGATAAGTAGTATAATAACTAGGAAGAATCTCCTATTTCTCTTATATTTCTATAATTATTGGTTTAATTTCGTTTTAGGTTTTTAATAGTTATTATTATCGGTATAGTTATTTGTATTGTTCTTTGTTATAAGTGGCCAATCTTTTGTTATTATATATTTTTTCTAAGGTTTTTGGTTAGCGTAAGGATTTAGTCCGGGGTTTGGTTGGTTTTGGATTAGTTTATTTAGTTTATTTTATTATATTTTATTTGGTTTATTTAATATTATGATAATTTATTGTATATTTATATCATATAAACTTAATTAAAGTCGCTTTCCTTTAATTAAGTTTACTTACTTGAGCATTATTTATCTTATATTATTAATTCGTTAATTCTGCTCATATATATATATTTAAATTTATCCTCCTAAGTACTAATAAGTTATATCTGTATTTTCCTTTTTGAAGTATACCCTTTCTTACATCTACCCTGCAAAAAATGGGACTAATCCGGGATGACTCCGGGAGCGATCGCAAATGAGCATGCGACTAATACCACTTTTGATCTCTTTATATGGAATGAACTGATCGCTTTTGTTCGAGCATGTCCTATGAAGAGACTAATTGTTCACCTTTATACTTGAACGGGTATAAAAAGCGACTAGTCACTTTTAAAAAATAAAAATTAAAATTTGCGCCAGCTGAGATTCGAACCGGGGTGCTCAGTTTTGTTAGGCGAATACTTTCTCTGTGTGCCAACGTCGCACATGAAATTTCATTGACTAAGTGCATACATATCATTAAATCGTTCATAGTACCCGTTAGAGATGAGTTGGGGACTAATTGATCTCCAATTATACCCATAAGGGATGAGTCGAGACTAATTGACCTCCATTAGTACCCGTATGAGACTAGTTGGGACTAATTAATGCCCAATTGTACCCGATTGAGAGTAATCTCGGAATACTCTCTTTAGAAATTAGTCGCACAATTTTTTGCAGGGTAGTTCTGCTATTTGTTAGGTATGTATGTATATATTCACGCATGCATGCAGTTATATACATAAGTATGTGTATATTTTACACACATATGATCACCTACATTGCTTGGTACCTGTGTATGAATTTACTTAAGGTAATGCATATATATACATACATACAATGCGAACAACCGCAATTTACCTTTTTTTCCCAATATTAGTTACATTTTGTTTTTCTTATATATTTCCCTGATTTATGTTAATTTATGCCTACTTTCTATTTCAATTTCAATTCCGTTTTTTTCCTTTATCTTTTTCTATTATTAGCCAAATTCTATCTTTAATAGGTCTTCATTTAGGTGACTAAGGCTACCTAAAGGGATAGTTATTTGTGTTATATATATATATATATATATGTTTTCTTTTTTTGTCTAGAATATTCTTAAATTTTTTCCCCCTTTGATTACTTCCTATTTAAATTTTGGTTGTACTTCTAATCTACTTCAAATTCGGTTCTTGGTAATAATCTTTTTTTTTCTTTTCGTTCTAATTCTAAATTTGCTTACCCCGGTTGATATGCCGCTCTGAGCAGCTTGCTGGTGTTGCTGCGGTAGCAGCCGTTGTTGTTTTTCCAGTATGTAATAGTATGCAAAAATATAGAAAAAAAAATGTTTTTTTCACAACAGCGGTCGTCCCTCGGCAGGCAATGGCAAACCTCCGAGTGTATTTTTGCCATGAAAAACAGCTTCTCATAAAAATACAATCGCCGCTCGGAGTCGGCGTAAAACTGTAGGTCCCTCCGCTTTGTGTGACAACATCAAGGCGTACGCCACAAATCGGAGGAGAAGCTCGGCCAAACACTAACATATGTGTAAGCGCCAATCTATTATTATTATTAATAGGCTGACGCATGCTGTATCATATTTTGTCCAAATAACGCGAAGTATGACGAGCTCTGAATCGACGTATGGTAATCGCTTCTTATGACCGACAGAATTTCGAGAATGTGTTTGTCCCAGTCCATGTGATCTTGTTAATCTTTCAGGAATATTCTAACTTTCGAAAAAATCTCTCTGTTCACTCGCTCAGAGGTGTTAGCCTGCGGTGAATATAACCCCGTCTTAATGTGAACAACCCCGTAAATAAATTGCTTCCCGTTATCACTATGGACGAATTGAGGGACCCCGAAAGCTGGAAACATTTCTATACTTAAGAAGCTGATTATATTTGCCGACGTCGCGTTTTGCATCGCCTTCAAAAATACTTATTTGGAAAAATGGTCTAGCACTATGAACAAAACCTGGCTTCTTCGCTTTGATACAGGATATGGTCCTAAGAAGTCGTAGTAAAGACGCTGGAATGGCCTCTGGGATACGAAGGCATTGCACATAGGTGGTCTGGACACTTGATTGGTGGCTTTCTCGGCTTTGCAGATTTCGCAACGGTTCACATAGAGGCGGATGTCTTTTGCACATCTGTGGCCAGAAATGCTTCTGTCGAACACGCTCTAAAGTTTTCTGCCAACCTCCATGGTAACTAGCATTGGAATCGTGTGAGCATTTGATTGCAAGCTCGTTAGCCCTTCTAGTGTCCACCAACGCTAGAGCGAATCCTCTTCCACACCTCTTCGAAACATCACACTTTTGTAAACATTATTGTCGACTATGCTTGGATCGGGTAGCCCTTCGTGATTGTCAAGTCAATTTCTAGGGATGCGGTGGGAGACAGTTCGTCAACGTCAAACCGCGAAAGGGTGTCCGGCACAACAGTTAAATAACCTTTGCCATGCTCCATCCTAAAATTGTATCTTTGCAATAGAGGCGACCATCTTGCCATCTTGCCATCCCGCCACTCAAGTTTTTTTGTAACATTAGGCACTTGAGACTTGAATGTTCAGTAATATATGGTCTGCAACACTTGACACTAACTATTGCGGCGAGGCATTCCAGCTTGGTGACCGTATAATTCCGCTGAGCATTATTAAGCTTTTCTGATACGAAAGCTATGGGATGCTCTGCCCCTTCCTCATCGAGCTGGTATAACACGCCTCCTACCCCTATTTTGGATGCATCACATTGGATCACGAATTCCTTAGTAAAATCTGGTTGTGCCAGGACAGAAGGTGAACAGAGTGCAACTTTAAGTTTACCAAATGCTTCGACCGCCTCAGGAGTCAACTTAAATGGACCAGGTGATTTGCGGAGGCAATCTGTCATGGGACCAGCCGAATTTGCGAAATTGGTAATAAACGACCTGTACCAATTTGCCATTCCTATAAACCTGCGAACCTGACGAGGAGACTTTGGAATCGGAAAATCCTTTATCGCATTTATCTTGCCTGGGTCTACTTTCAAACAATCATTCCCTATCAAGTACCCGAGATAGCGAATTTCCTTCTGGCAGAACATGCTTTTATTTACGTTGATAGTGAGTCCGGCATCCCGTAAGCACTTCGCCACTTCCTTCAGCAATTCCATCATCCGACTCATTGTTTGTGATCCGCTGCACAAGCCAAAGGGCATTATTTAAAGTGGTACAATGGTTTCCCTGGAACCGCAAATGCCGTATTTTCCTTAGACGATTCCGTTAATTCGATTTGGAAGAAAGCATCCTTCAAATCAATACCACTTATAAAGTTTGTATCCTGCTCAAAAACCCACTAATGTGGGGCAACGGATACGAGTCCTACTTCGTGACCGCGTTCACCTTCCTGGAAGCTATGCACAGCCTGACCTTGCCTGGTTTCCGGACTAGTACCACTGGACTACACCATGGTGAATTCGATTCCTCAATTACCCCTGTGGTGTACCCGAGTAAATGTGTGAGTGGTTGGACTTCTTGTTAATGACTGTTTTCTTTATTCGTTAATTATCGCTTACGTACTAACATTGGTTCTCTTACTCGCTAGTTATGATAGTGTTGTAGATCTACATGGTTACTTGTTTCATTTATG
>NW_023464029.1:5486-12062 GCF_013731165.1 Rhagoletis pomonella | reverse complement strand
GCTATCAATTTACGCATTATTCTATTTGTAATTGTAGCTAAAATTAAATTTTTTTTAATTAAGGATGTAGCGGAGTTAGTCATGTCCTTGCACCGCTATTGCCGAAACTTCGAGTTTTTCTTTGTTTACATACTCTGAAATAGCACACAAAATTTAATTTTTCTGCGATAATTCCCCTTATTTTGCCGATTCACTAAATGGGGCCGAAATACTCTGCGAAGTGTCTAAAAAAAAACCGAATGGATCGAGAAACTCCAGCTGGCTTCTTTAGGTAAAATTCTTTTAAGATATGAGTGATTAAAATAGCAAATAAAGTACTTGATTCATTTTACCAAACAATTACTTATCAGCGCTTTTGATATTCACTTACTTTTTCCATAATTTATTTCATATTAAAGCAATACTCCCGCTTCACGAATACAAAGTATACTGAAGATAAAAATGTGCAGACAAACTTTAAGGCCAACAACAGCTTTTGAATTACCGAAAAGAAGGAAAGTGATAAAAAATTAGTTAAAGAAACACCCAAAAAGCATAACGAACGTAAATAAAAATAATAATAATCATTAAAAACTTTTGCAACCTTAAGGCAGCGACAACAGCAAAAACAAAATATACATACATACATACATATATGTACATAGCACTGTGTATATACAAATACATATTTAGAAGCAACAAATATGCGTACATTTTTTGTTGGGCCCATACCAGCGAAATGCCTTAGGAAAAAAAATTAAAATGCCTGTTGTTTCGTACACAATTCAATCTTATATAATCTCTAAGATTAGAAAAGTTGTGCTATTTCTTAAAAGCTCATCCCCATTGTCTGGGCGGAGCGAACATCAGCGCGCATTCCATTTCCATTGTTTCACAGTGCTGAATAAGTAGCAAAGTGCTTGCGGCAGCGCTGAAATGGTAGTCGAAGGTAGACTGTAGGATGCACATACATACATACATACATACATACATAATCAATGTATGCGTGCGCGCTAGTACCACCAGTTGACTGTTGCCAAATATGAAAATATGTTGCTGTGGCTTTAAACGCTTAATAGCTGTAGGCCAACTTTGTGGCATAAATAATGAAAGTAAATGAAAAGTATGTGTAATAGATAGCTGAAGTGGCGGCATAGAATATTTTTCATTTCTAATGATGGACTGCTGAACTTCAAAGAAGAAGTTTCGTTTGAGCTTAAGTAATGAATATTTGAGCTGTACTAATGTTATTACTATCTATTACCAGGGAACGGATTTTTAGGACGTAAAACCCTATAAAAAAGGCAAAAGAAAATTGCGAAATAGGCAGGAAAAGCCACTAGAAATCACAAAAAGGGCAAAAGATTAGTGCAAAAACTGGAAAAATAACTCTGGTTTACAGGAAAAATGATGAACGGTTGCCACTACATATCCAATTCCTATATAAAATTGCTGATTCTGAAAATCGAGTTAAGTTTTTATTCTATGGATAAGTTCTCGCGATTTTTGCAGGTGTACATGGCGTATGAGTAATATTATTTTCTGCTTATTTTTCATATAAAAAATCTTTGCGCATTTTCATACGAACACTTAAAGAAAAGCAAAAAACGGCAACATCAAATGTGCATATATGGAATCAGGGAAAGCTAAATCGTGGACGTTCGTAATCTAAAGGCAATTTCCATAAATCCGTTCCCCGGTTATTACTATAACATATGGAAAATTTAATTTTAAAAAAAGTTGTATTACATACTAAAGTTTGAGTAGTTATCACGATTGTGAAATTAAATATTTGGCAAAAAATAACACTCTCTACGTTGTTAGTTTTTATATTGTCAAAAGCTAAAAGTCGATGCTGTTATTTTGTAATAGGCAATCAATTCAAGAGCGCCAATATTTAGAGCAATTAAACAAATCGTTGGAAATTCAGAATTCCAATTTTAATCAAATGAAATGGAAACAATTTAAAATGCATGCATGCATACATACATATATAAATATGTTTGCATGCAAATGGCAAACGAAGTATTTTAATTCACTCGAATTCAAAAAAAAAAATGCCTGTAATAACAACCAAAATATTTAATTGTAGGGAAAGTTTTGTCATCAGTGAATTAGTAATGTATGTGTGGGTGGAGTTCGAGCTTAAATATCTGCACATGGGTGTATGTATATAAAAATGAAATTTTTCGTATTTGTTGGTATTTATTTTGAATTTTTGATGATTACAGTGTACTTCTTCGATATTTTGGAAATGTGTGTATGTATATACATACAAAAAAATGTTTTGAATTATTGAATTTTTCACAAAATACCAGGTGGCTGATATGAAGAAGAATCCCCCATACATACATATCTGTGTACATACCTTTGGATTAGTGGCATGCCAAGCATAAAAGTATTACATCGTACTATGTACCAAACAATTTTGGAAATATCTCGAAATAATACCTATCGAAAACTCTGTAATACACCAAAAAACATTCCACAGAAAGGAGATGTGTTATTTTGTGAGAATCAACAGCTTTTTGTAATTTTATTTTTCGAAAACTTATGATGAGATACATGAAGCATTAACACTTTGCGTATTTTTACAAAAATGTAAATTTTATTGCGGATTATATTTGTATGGAAAAATTTTTTTTATCACGACAAACTCTTAGAAATGGGCCATTGTAGGATTAAAGTTAGCAAAGCGAAGATTTTATTGCGGATTTCGGCAGAATGTCGCTTCTTTGATAGAATTTTTTCCGAACATTTTTTAATCTTAGCGTCTTCTAGAAATCAGCATGGCGATTTTAGAACCAAAGTACAAAAATGTGCCTCTTGCTAACTTTAGTCCTACAAATTCCATGCTCATTTTTAGGGGTTTGTCGCCTTAAAGAAAAATCTTCCCGAACAAATATTTTTCCTGGATAGGTATTCTACCGGAATCCCCAAAGAAATTTATATTCTTTGCAAAAACATTATTTTTGTGGAAGTATTAAGTCTGTTTCTTTGGCTTTACAATGACTTTGAGACGAAGTTCTTACAATGAGAAGAAAGCGAGATATAACAGTTTGAAGAAGTTCACGAAAAAATCCTAACTTTGACAGATGATATCTCCAAAAAAAAGGAAAAAAATTGTCGAATACGTTAAGGTTTATTTCATGCATAGAACCCATATAAAAATTTGAAGGCAATCAAAAGTGTGACGCCGAATTTGGTGTCCGATATGAAAAAGAATGCCTCATATTCAATTTATCTGTCAAACGCATACACCACACCAGGAGTATAATTGACAGAAGTGAATTTTAAAATTTTTAACTTATGTACTTTCCTTAAGTACGAGTATTAAAGGCATATAAAAAATGGACAAAATAATCAAATTGATAAAAAAAAAATGTACGTCCATTTGCAAAAATAGAAATTTATTAGAATAAAAATAAAGGTTATACATAAGGGTAGAAGTTCATCTCGTTACAACATTTTGTGGACTCTTTAAATTCGATTTAAATTCAGTCGGCAAATTCATACAAAAACAAAACGGCGCTGTGGTATTGTAGCAGACTCAACTTGAATTGCCAACGAAAGTTTGCATATCCAAATCGCGCTCTTGGCAATAAAACACCACAAATTTATTTGTCACAACACAGTGGCGCTGCAATTTTCCAGCTGCTTGCAACAGCTTCAACAGCTGGTGGCTACACACCATTCCACGCTTTGTTCTGTTGCAGAATTTACATTGGAAGATTGCAGCGACTCTCGGCTGTTTTGCATAGCACTTCCATTGTCACTGCATGCAGGGTTGCCACTGACGAAAAAAAATATTTACCATCCACTTGAAAAAAATCTACCAAATCTGGGAAATATCTACCAATAACTTTTTTATAATTATTTTAACAAAAACCATAGTTTTGTTGTTTTTTTATTGATTTTAATTGAAACTATAGTTTTTTTTATTTTTTTTTTAGTTATTCCAATAAGAATTAAAATTGTTTTTAAGAACTTTTTATTTAACTAGTTATACGGTATTTGAATCATATTATTTGTTGGCATATTCTCAGGTTTCTTCAACCAAAAGCGGAAGTGATGAAACTAAAGGCAACAATGAAACTTCATTATTTGAAAAACTTCAACTCGAGTTGTTATAGACAAATACTGTGACTTAAAAAAGTGATTTTTTTTGTAATGTTCGCAATATTTTTCGAGTAAAATTTTTTTATTGCTATATTTTTATTGCTATAACTAAATCCAAAAAAATCGGGGATTCAAACTATATACAACATACACAAAAATTCCAAAAATTTTCGAATTTTTTAGAACAATTTAAGGTATGGAGTTTTAAAGCAAATACTATTTGAGTATAGCCAACAATGTGCTGCTTCAAATTCCCATTATTTTTTTTTTTAATAATAATAATAATAATAATAATAATAATAGATTGGCGCTTACACATATGTTAGTGCTTGGCCGAGCTTCTCCTCCGATTTGTGGCGTGCGCCTTGATGTTGTCACACAAAGAGGAGGGACCTACAGTTTACCGCCGACTCCGAACGGCGATTGTATTTTTATGAGAAGCTGTTTTCCATGGCAGAAATACACTCGGAGGTTTGCCATTGCCTGCCGAGGGACGACCGCTGTTAAGAAAAAACCTTTTTTCTATTTTTTTTCGATGTTGCTTTTACCAGGGGTTGAACCCAGGCGCAGCAGAGTGGAAGCGCGCACTGCTTACCACTACACCACAGCGGCCGACATAAATAAAAAATGGCGTTGATTTATTTTTTTTTTGTGAACAATCATAAGGCGTAATTACATATGTACCTGTCCATTTTTTCTTTATATTTAAATAATCATTCAAAATATTTAGGTAATCAAAATTCCAGTAAAATTAGTTTTGAATGGAGCGCGATATGTTCGCCATATATCGATATACATTTATTATAAAGATAATTACGTATAATAAATCGGGAACGGAAAGTTCATCAAAAATCTACCAAAATGAGAAAAAATTTACCTTTTTACCAACCCAAATTTTTTCTACCAATTTTGGTAACAATTTACCATAGTGGCAACCCTGACTGCATGTACCTGCTATGTACATACATACAAACATATTCGCATACTTACGTATGTATGCAGTGCAGTGAGTGTGCACGCTTCTTTTTTTTGTTGTACACGAATTTTTTTAACTAACAGATAAGAGTGATATACGTGTTGTAAAGCCGTAAAGTTCAGAGACGCACACAAAACGCAACAACAACAACAAGCGCATAACAAAATGCAGCTGGACAAAGCAATGGAGTGCCATGAAAATGAGATCAAGGAATATAGAAGGGGAAGAGAAGCACTAAAAGTGGAAATGAGGAATATGAAACAATGCTTACGATTGTTATGCAAAATAAACATGCAGTTGTATATATGTATGTAAGTAAATATGTTTATACAAACAAACAAAAATGAAGCAAATCGCTATGCTACAAAGAAATGCATGTAAATGGCGCCACAACATTTCATAGCTGGCCATCTTCAGTGTGGTGACAATACAAAGCGAGTGCGGCCACGATTGCGGCAACCCAATCGGACTTGGTTGCTTCCAAAGTGTTAGCACGGTTATTTTTCCACTCAGAAGTAGTTCCAAAAACATCAATGGTCTTATTCATAAAAAATAAAGTAGCTTTAATAAAGGTTTAAAAATGAAAAATGTATGAAACCGTCATTTTATAAAGCTCCTTAAACCTACTTTATTTTTTATGAATAAGGCCAGAAGTCTTTAATTTGCTTTTATGCAGGCGTGAGACACATCAAGAACGGTTCTTTAAGAAGGCCAACACTGCCTTGGGTTTTGTTGGTTTGGAGAGCTTTGTAGAGTTTTTAATCTCGTTCGGATTTACATATTTGCCGAAGTCAAAGCTTTACAAAATTCTGACTTTAGCATTGTAGTTTTCACGACCCACAGATTTTTAGCCTTACATAGTAGTGAAAAAGGAATGTAATTATTTCCTCATGTAGATGTTTTTCACATTTTTTCAACAGAATTTAAATGTGCTTCGAATTTCTCGTGAAAAAACTAATACCTTAAAAGGCATTCTTGGGGAACCATATTCTGCATGGTCCGACTGGGAATGCAGAAGTGTGTGTGTGTGTGTGGTTGTGCGTGCGCGAGCAGACAAAGCAAAATATGGCAAATTTTGGAGCATTGTTTTTTGGTGAATTAATGTTACACCCGATAAGCCGCAGATATTTTTTTTTGTTATACGTCCAGGTGCGATTATTTAAATATAAATTTTTCTACTTATAATTTAGGATTTTCTGGTAACAAATGAAACGTACGCTTTTTACTTTAATAATTCACTTGGCAAGAAATTGTGCATAATTTGTTTTTTTTTAATATTGATGAAGAAATCTTTAGCCGAGTTGTTTTTTTCCTTTGCTCTAAAATTACTGCAGAAAAGTGTATTTGTTTATTATTCGCAGAAAATCCAATTTAAGATAACTGAGTCAATTTCTTTAACGCCTGCTGCTGCCTCACTTTTTCCCTACGAAATATTGGAACGGGCATATATTTATGTTGAAAACAAAGGGGGCCTTGTGCTCTTTCTTCACAAAAAAACTATA
>NW_023464029.1:0-5386 GCF_013731165.1 Rhagoletis pomonella | reverse complement strand
TATAGTTTTTTTGTGAAGAAAGAGCACAAGGCCCCCTTTGTTTTCAATATAAATATATGCCCGTTCCAATATTTCGTAGGGAAAAAGTGAGGCAGCAGCAGGCGTTAAAGAAATTGACTCAGTTATCTTAAATTGGATTTTCTGCGAATAATACATACAAATACACTTTTCTGCAGTAATTTTAGAGCAAAGGAAAAAAACAACTCGGCTAAAGATTTCTTCATCAATATTAAAAAAAAAAATTATGCACAATTTCTTGCCAAGTGTTGTTACCATAAAATCTTAAATTGTAAGTAGAAAAATTTATATGCAAGTAATCGCACCTGGACGTATAATAAAAAAAAAATATCTGCGGCTTATCGGGTGTAACATTAATTCACCAAAAAACAATGCTCCAAAATTTGCCATATTTTGCTTTGTCTGCTCGCACACGCACAACCACACACACACACACACTTCTGCATTCCCAGTCGGACAATGCAGGATATGGTTCCCCAAAAATGCCTTTTAGGGTACTAGTTTTTTTAAGAGAAATTCGAAGCACATTTAAATTATCTTCAAAAAATTTTAAAAACATCTACATGAGGAAATAATTACATTCCTTTTTCACTACTATGTAAGGCTAAAAATCTGTAGACCGTGAAAACTTCACTGCTAAAGTAAGCATTTTGTAAAGCTTTGAATTCGGCAAATATGTAAATCCGAACGAGATTAAAAACTCTACAAAGCTCTCCAAACCAACAAAAACCAAGGCAGTGTTGGCCTTCTTAAAGAACCGTTCTTGCTGTGTCTCGCGCCTGCATAAAAGCAAATTAAAGACTTCTGGCCTTATTCATAAAAAATAAAGTAGGTTAAAGGAGCTTTACTACTACTACTACTTTGTTTTTTATGAATAAGACCATTGATGTTTTTGGAACTACTTCTGAGTGGAAAAATAACCGTGCTAACACTTTGGAAGCAACCAAGTCCGACTGGGTTGCTGCAATCGTGGCCTAACTCGCTTTGTATTGTCACCACACTGAAGATGGCCAGCTATGAAATGTTGTGGCGCCATTTACTTGCATTTCTTTGTAGCATTGCCATTTGCTTCATTTTTGTTTGTTTGTGTATACATATTTATTTACATACATATATACAACTGCATGTTTATTTTGCATAACAATCGTAAGCATTGTTGCATATTCCTCATTTCCACTTTTAGTGCTTCTCTTCCTCTTCTATATTCCTTGATCTCATTTTCATGGCACTGCATTGCTTTGTCCAGCTGCATTTTGTTATGCGCTTGTTGTTGTTGTTGTTTTTGTTGTTGCGTTTTGTGTGCGTCTCTGAACTTTACGGCTTTACAACACGTATATCACTCTTATCTGTTAGTTAAAAAAATTCGTGTGCAACAAAAAAAAAGCGTGCACACTCACTGCACTGCATACATACGTAAATATGCGAATATGTTTGTATGTATGTACATAGCAGGTACATGCAGTGACAATGGAAGTGCTATGCAAAACAGCCGAGAGTCGCTGCATTCTTCCAATGTAAATTCTGCAACAGAACAATGCGTGGAATGGTGTGTAGCCACCAGCTGTTGAAGCTGTTGCAAGCAGCTGGAAAATTGCAGCGCCACTGTGTTGTGACAAATAAATTTGTGGTGTTTTATTGCCAAGAGCGCGATTTGGATATGCAAACTTTCGTTGGCAATTCAAGTTGAGTCTGCTACAATACCACAGCGCCATTTTGTTTTTGTATGAATTTGCTGACCGAATTTAAATCGAATTTAAAGAGTCCACAAAATGTTGTAACGAGATGAACTTCTACCCTTATGTATAACCTTTATTTTTATTCTAATAAATTTCTATTTTTGCAAATGGACGTACATTTTTTTTATCAATTTGATTATTTTGTCCATTTTTGATATGCCTTTAATACTCGTACTTAAGGAAAGTACATAAGTTAAAAATTTTAAAATTCACTTCTGTCAATTATACTCCTGGTGTGGTGTATGCGTTTGACAGATAAATTGCATATGAGGCATTCTTTTTCATATCGGACACCAAATTCGGTGCACACTTTCGATTGCCTTCGAATTTTTATATAGGTTCTATGCGTGAGATAAGCCTTAACGTATTCGACAATTTTTTTCCTTTTTTTTGCAGATATCATCTGTCAAAGTTGGGATTTTTTCGTGAACTTCTTCAAACTGTTATATCTCGCTTTCTTCTCATTGTAAGAACTTCGTCTTAAAGTCATTGTAAAGCCAAAGAAACAGACTTAATACTTCCACAAAAGTAAGGTTTTTGCAAAGAATATAAATTTCTTTGGGGATTCGGGTAGAATACCTATCCAGGAAAAACATTTGTTCGGGAAGATTTTTCTTTAAGGCGACAAACCCCTAAAAATGAGCACGGAATTTGTAGGACTAAAGTTAGCAAGAGGCACATTTTTGTACTTTGGTTCTAAAATCGTCATGCTGATTTCTAGAAGACGCTAAGATTAAAAAATGTTCGGAAAAAATTCTATCAAAGAAGGGAAATTCTGCCGAAATCCGCAATAAAATCTTCGTTTTGCTAACTTTAATCCTACAATGGCCCATTTCTAAGAGTTTCTCGTGATAAAAAAAAATTTTCCATACAAATATAATCCGCAATAAAATTTACATTTTTGTAAAAATACGCAAAGTGTTAATGCTTCATGTATCTCATCATAAGTTTTCGAAAAATAAAATTACAAAAAGCTGTTGATTCTCACAAAATAACACATCTCTTTTCTGTGGAATGTTTTTTGGTGTATTACAGAGTTTTCGACAGGTATTATTTCGAGATATTTCCAAAATTGTTTGGTACATAGTACGATGTAATAATTTTATGCTTGGCATGCCACTAATCCAAAGGTATGTACATAGACATGTATGATACCAGCCACCAACTTCTCATTTTTCTTATGCCTACATAAAAATTTTTGGCATAAAGTGTAGTTTTTGATTAGTTCTGGTATTTTGTGAAAAATTTAGTCATGTACTCAAGCCATTTTTTTTTTTCATAAACAAAATGGGCAGCAAGTTAGGAAAGGAATTCCGCATATTTTTGTAAATATATGTATGCATTGGGGCTATATGCTTTGTATGTATGTACATACCCACATTTCCAAAATATCGAAGAAGTACACTGTAATCATCAAAAATTCAAAATAAATACCAACAAATACGAAAAATTTCATTTTTATATACATACATACACCCATGTGCAGGTATTTAAACTCGAACTCCACCCACACATACATACATACATCACTAATTCACTGATGACAAAACTTTCCCTACAATTACATATTTTAGTTGGTATTACAGGTATTTTTTTTTTGAATTCGAGTGAATTAAAATACTTCGTTTGCCATTTGCATGCAAATATATTTATGTATGTATGCATGCATGCATGCATTTTAAATTGTTTCCATTTCATTTGATTAAAATTGGAATTCTGAATTTCCAGCGATTTGTTTAATTGCTCAAAATATTGGCGCTCTTGAATTGATTGCCTATTATAAAATAACAGCATCGGCTTTTAGCTTTTGACAAACTAAAAACTAACAAAGTAGAGAGTTATATTTTTTGCCAAATATTGAAGTTCACAGTCAAGCTTTAGTATGTAATACAACTTTTTTTTTAATTAAATTTTCTATATGTTATAGTAATAACCAGGGAACGGTTTTTTATGGAAATTGCCTTTCGATTAAGAACGTCCACAATTTAGCTTTCCCTGATTCCATATATGCACATTTTATGTTGCCTTTTTTTTGCATTTCTTTAAGTGTTCGTATGAAAATGCGCAAAGATTTTTTGTATGAAAATTGAGCAGGAAAGAATGTTACGCATACGCCATGTACACCTGCGAAAATCTCGAGAACTTATCCATAGAATAAAAACTTAACTCGATTTTCAGAATCAGCAATTTTATATAGGAATTGGATATGTAGTGGCAACCGTTCATCATTTTTCCTGTAAACCAGAGTTATTTTTCCAGTTTTTGCACTAATCTTTTGCCCTTTTTGTGATTTCTAGTGCCTTTTCCTGCTTATTTCGTAATTTTATTTTGCCTTTTTTATAGGTTTTTAGGTCCTAAAAATCCGTTCCCTGGTAATAGATAGTAATAACATTAGTACACCAAATACAAATATTCATTACTTAAGCTCAAACGAAATTTCTTCTTTGAAGTTCAACAGTCCATCATTAGAAATGAAAAATATTCTATGCCGCCACTTTAGCTATCTATTACACATACTTTTCATTTACTTTCATTATTTATGCCACAAAGTTGGCCTACAGCTATTAAGCGTTTAAAGCCACAGCAACATATTTTCATATTTGGCAACAGTCAACTGGTGGTACTAGCGCGCACGCATACATTGATTATGTATGTATGTGTGTATGTATGTACGTATGTATGTATGTATGTATGTGTACATCCTACAGTCTACCTTCGACTGCCATCTCAGCACTGCCGCAAGCACTTTGCTACTTATTCAGCACTGTGAAACAATGGAAATGGAATGCGCGCTGATGTTCGCTCCGCCCAGACAATGGGGATGAGCTTTTAAGAAATAGCACAACTTTTCTAATCTTAGAGATTATATAAGATTGAATTGTGTACGAAACAACAGGCATTTTAATTTTTTCCCTAAGGCATTTCGCTGGTATGGGCCCAACAAAAAATTTACGCATATTTGTTGCTTCTTAATATGTATTTGTATATACACAGTGCTGTGTACATATATGTATGTATGTATGTATATTTTGTTTTTGCAGTTGTCGCTGCCTTAAGGTTGCAAAAGTTTTTAATGATTATTATTATTTTTATTTACGTTCGTTATGCTTTTTGGGTGTTTCTTTAACAAATTTTTTATCACTTTCCTACTTTTCGGTAATTTAAAAGCTGTTGTTGGCCTTAAAGTTTGTCTGTAAATTTTTATCTTCAGTATACTTTGTATTCGTGAAGCAAGAGTATTGTTTTAATATAAAATAATTTATGGAAAAATTAAGTGAATATCAAAAGTGCTGATAAGTAATTGTTTGTTAAAGTGAATCAAGTACTTTATTTGCTATTTTAATCACTCATATCTTAAAAGCGTTTGACTTAAAGAAGCTAAGCTGATAAATCGGGGGTTTCTCGATACATTCGGTTTTTTTAGACACGTCGCAGAGCACTTCGGCCCGATTTAGTGAATCGGTAAAATTAAAAATTAAATTTTGTGTGCTATTTCAGAGTATGTAAACAAAGAAAAACTCGAAGTTTCGGCAATATCGGTGCAAGGACATGACTAACTCCGCTACATCCTTAATTAAAAAAAAATTAATTTTAGCTACAATTACAAATAGAATAATGCGTAAATTGATAGC
>NW_023464028.1:0-12085 GCF_013731165.1 Rhagoletis pomonella | reverse complement strand
TGGACCTTCTCTATAAATATACGTTCTCTGATTCTGCGTGAAGCATTCACAATAGTTAAAACAAATGTTTTCTCTTGGTGTATTCTGTGCTAAAGAATTATTGCAAACATCACTTTAGAAAAAATTGCTTTAATATTTACTGATTTATCGATGATTTCGTATTTTTCTAAATTACCGTTATATGGGATGTGGGCGTAGTTATTGTCCGATTTTAAAAATTTTTGGCCAGTTGGTATGCTGTACCAGGACCAACCACTAAGCCAAGTTTGGAAGAAGTTGGTGCAGCGGTTACCAAGATATACACATGTAACCATAAGTGGGCGTGGCTACGCCCATTTGCCAAAATGTTTTAATGTTCTTATTTTTCGTCCGAAAGGTATTGTAAATATCAATTTTGAGTGAATAATCTTCAGTAGTTACTAAAATATCGCATGCACAACTTTTTTCATGCCAAGTATGAATAAATTTCCAAAGGGCTAAAAAAAGGACTAGGGTCAATTTTAAATTTATGTGGCCAAAAAAAGTATGGGGTAGCTAAATCTAGCCACCAAAGGGCTAAAACGGCAACACTGTATATGTACCCAATATGCCAAATGACATCGTAACGACGTCGTTTCGGACTCGTTCTGGTGAACAATTTGTTCGCCGGCGACGGTCGCAGATGACTCGCCGGCGCACTCGCCGTCGGATGAAAGCTCAGTTCGCCGGCAGGTCGCAAAAACGACTCCCCTGCAGCCCGCAAAGATCATATACCAGAGAACTGCAAAACGATGCTCAAAATTTATACCAAATTTAAAGTCAAGGTACAGTTCTATACCAAATTTAATAAAACTTCATACCCAAAAATTTTATTTTTTATTAATAAAGCCAATGAGTAGACTGTACCTTTATAAAAAAAAATAAAAAAAAATTGTATATGGAAAATATTATGAATACTTTGAAACATATGCAAGCAGTTTAAGTTTCTGAGCACAAGTCCATATTCTGTAATAATAAAAAATTGTCATAGTAAAAGCGGTTTATTATCCAAATGAATGACTTTTATTTATGCTTAAATATATAAAAATATGGGTGTGGAACTTGTCCAACCCAGGCCGAAGGTTCCTCGAAAAACTTGTGGGTTTCGATTCGATAAGAAAACAAGTAAGAGCAGCGCTGGCTTCGGCTATGCCGAAGGCTTCATACCTTTCATGAGCATCTGACAATTTTACTTTAACAAATTACTGCATTTGAAAAAATTTATATATTTACAGAATACCTAAATAGAGGAGATATATATATATATAAACCCATATCTAAAAAATCAGAGGTATGGAACATATACCTTATATAGCACCAACCTAAATGATTTTCACTGCTGTGTATCTGCTGTAATCTGTGCTGTATCTGTGTATGCTGCTGTATGGTATCTGAACAATCGGAGGTATAAGAGATAAAGCTTATACAGCATAGATTATGACGTTTTCCTCAGTAGACTTTGTATTATTTTTTATAGAATAGCTTACGAAATTGATCTGTTTTATCAGTCCAAAACAGACGGAAAAACAGACAGACAGACAGACGGACATGGCTAAATCGACTCAGCTCGACGTTCTGATCATTTAAGTATACATTTTAATGGGTCTATCTCTTCTTACTCTGGTACTTACAAACATCGGACCAAAGTTATTATACCATTTCATGCTCATGAAAGGTATAAAAAGGGGGTCGGAACGACGTTGTATTTTGTATGGAAAAAACGACTTCGTTTCGAGTTCACCCAAACGACTTCACCAGAGCGACGTCGTAACGACGTCGTTTTGAGTTCACCCAAACCACTTCGCCAGTGCAACGTCATAACGACGTCGATTCGAACCCGTCTTCGCCCTATGGCAAATTGGGTACATACATGTATTTAGCAAGTTCAATCAGTGAACGCTGCCCTGCAGGAAATTTTGCTAGTTCAGAACTAGCTCATTAAGAGGCGGTACTGGTTCTCGATCTATCCCAACGCTATGGTTTCAACTGTCTCTTTTTATATGGCGTCGTCCTACGAAGTGGAAATTGTCACCTCTGCAGAACTTTGGAACTAGTTCTGAACTGGTTCCATTTTCGACAGTTCTGGGCCAATAAGTTTTTTTATGAGAAAACATTTTTAAATCAAATTTCTGGATATTTTTTTCTTTTCTGAACTTTTTCCGTTTTGGACAGATCTGCGACAATAGGTTTATTATGAAAAAAATTTTGATTATCAGATTTTTTGATATTTTTTGATTTTTCCTGTTCTTTTACAGATCGCATTTTATTAATTTTTTTTTATTTGATTTTATTTATATTAAATTTGATCATTTTCTCTTAAACCGCGATTCGAACTCGCGATCAACGATGTTGGATTCGGAGGTCTTCCCGCTGAGCTACTTTAGTATTGTACGAGAAGTGAGAATTTGTGCATTTTCGTCTTAACAGAGCACAACTACCACACCAAAATTTCAACTGTGCCTCCCTGCAGCCGTTTTGCACTAGTTCAGAGATAGTTCTGACTGTCTCTAAATTTTACTGCAGGGTGTTTAGAACAAATACATTTATGTGTGTATGTATGTGGTATAGCGCAGTCACGTCGCTCATACACATCTCATACCTTGTTTATATGACATCAAACTCGGTCATGATTCAATAATACAAGGTTAGATAATTATTGACAGCCGCGGTTTGACACTCCCTTACAAAAGGTTGCATTCACTAAGGACAGAGAAAGGGCGAAAATGGTAGTAGAAAAGTACGCAAAGTAGGCAATTAGTAGTGAAATTCCTTGTGTAAATTCTAATGTATTTGCAGGAAATCTGGCATTTTAAATGAAATATTGAACGAAATATTAATATATCTATGTGAATTACGTAACTTATTTGCTATTTAGCTGTATAAAAACTGCACCAGGACTGAAAATTAAAATAAAACTACTATGAGATTTATGTAAACATCCAATTTAAAAACAATTTATGTTTTCATCACTTAAATGTGCTTCATATGCATTTGCAAATAAACATATTGCACAAAAGCTTATACTTCTATTTCACACCAAAGCTACACTGTTTCCATGTAAATTTGCAAAGAAGCAACACGGTGCCACTGCTAAGGGAGCGGTGTGAGAGAGACAACTGTCAGTTTATCGAACCTTGTATTATTGAATCATGAAACTCGGTATCGAATTAACTCGTGTCAATGTAGCTCGCTTGAAATGGAAGTGTTTATATGCAACAAAAGAAATGAGTCGATTGAACACTCTTTCAAACAGATTTCATCCCGATGCAACCCTGTTAATACATGTGTCATTTCTTGAAAATAATAAACATGGAAAAATAATAATTAAAGATCCAAACAGCCATGAAAAAACGATATTAGCTTTTAATTTTATAAGAAAGCTTAGTCTAAAAGTAATTTCAAGAACTATTTAAATGTTTTTCTTCATACAAAGTTGCATGAAACAACCGTGTGGTCAAATCCCGTGTTTATATGCACTCTTAACACGATTCAGCAACTCTTAACTCGCATTCAAAATGTGATTTATGGTGGCACGGTTAATAGTTTCAATTCTATTTGAGAATGTGTTTACATGTGTGTGTCCAAGTAACATGGTTTGAATTAGAACGAATTGAAGCATCATATAAACATGGCATCACTCAGAATTTTTTCGTAGCTATGTATGCGCTGTATTTGGCGACCAAATAGGCTTATGCTTATACATACGTCTTTGTTATTATACCTTTCATGAGCATGAAATGGTATTATAACTTTGGTCCGATGTTTGAAAGTACCAGAATAAGAAGAGATAGACCCATTAAAATGTATACTTAAATTATCAGAACATCGAGCTGAGTCGATTTAACCATGTCCGTCTGTCTGTCTATCTGTCTGTCTGTCTGTCTATCTATCTGTCTGTCTGTCCGTCTGTTTGTATGCAATCTAGTCTCTCAGTTTTCAAGATATCCGGATGAAATTTGGTAGGTGGGTGTATTTTTATAATGTATTAATCATTTGTCGGAATCGGAAGAATCGGACCGCTATAAGGTATAGCTCCCATACAACTGATTGTTCAGATATGAGATTTTTCGTTATAACTTCTACATTTATGTAGCTATGAACATGATATTTTGCAATACTTCCACCCATTACACTATGCGACAGTCAAAATCGGGATGGGATGAAACCAACGGGAAATGTTATATCGGTCAAAAACAAGTTATACGTGACCCGGCGTTTCGCTGGGTCACGTCTAGGAATCGAGATATATATATAACTATCATATAGGGGAAATTGTCACCTTTGGTGGTCTTCTTTTGACATAACTCGAGAACCACTAGTCCGATTTTGCTCAAACAAATTTAAAAAAATTAAAAATTACAATTCCTTTAATCTGTTCATATAACGTTTTTCTATATAATCAACAGTTTTGCCGGTAAAAATAAATGTATGAAGAAAAAAAATATTTTTTGCCTAAAATATTAAATTTTTTTAAAACTATAGGTCACATATTTATTGCCTCCATAAAACTGATTGTTGAGATATAGGGCTTTACTGTAAAACTCCGTTATTTAGACAGCTAAAGTCGATAAATTTCGTAAGCTATTTTATAAATAACTAGCTGTACCCTGCCACGCTTTGCTGTGGCATATTCCTGTTACATGGATGATAAATGATTAACGAAACAAAGCATACGTTTCAGATAAGTTTAATTTTGCAATACTATCTGGTTTTCCGACACGCAACATAGATTTTTCCATGTGAGAAGCAATCGGCATCTAAATCTAAACCATTCTTTTCCAAAGGTTGACCTGGAGCATTACTGATTGTGATTCCGAATGCCAATCGGATTGGGATTTGCCATATTTTAAATTGAAATGGTGTATCGGTCGGAATCATGGGAATTCACCTTTCAAAGGCCACGTTAAAATCTTTGCTTTCACTACGTTCTTCATCAATTTCTTAGTTTCGAGTCGCGTGCTATTGCAGAGTTTCGGCTGATTAATATTCCGCAACATGATAATAGCCACACCTATTTTCAATTTCAGTATATGGGGTCATCCCTGGAAGATCAATCGAGTTCAAAAATTCCGTTGGATAATTAACTGCTTCATTTGTTTCCACAACGGTGTTTATCGACATACATATATCTATGTTATTTTATCACTTCGAATGCTGGATTGAAAAACATTATTGAGTTGATAGACATCTGTTCCGTAACCAGCAATATAATTTCAGTTTCATGTAGGGTATATATGTTCTCTTATACTACCTTTCATAAATATGTATGAATGTAACCTTGTAATTTCATTTCACATCAATACATAGCTAAATATACATATGTGCATAGGTTCTTTTATCCCATACGATTGTATTGTAGTCCAGTTATGTACGGTAATATCAGCCCATAAGGCACCTGAGGTATTTATATTTTCTGGAGTAGACTCGTTTTTTTGGTTTCGCTTCAGCATCACGTGGATGCAGTAATATTTGAGTAAAACTTAAACGAACTTAAAATAAATTTGCGTTTGCCAAAAAATCAAAATCATTCGCTTTTAATTTACAGTCCGCTGGTTTAGCTACATAAAAAATTGGTCCATCGTACCGGATCAGGCGCGAACGAGAAAAAATAAAATAAAAATATAATTTTATGGTTTCGGGTTTTCTTAAATTTCTGCACCAAGTGAGGGGAGTAAAATGCAGAAGTTGAAGGCGAAACGATCCTTGCTAAAAGGAGCGGTCACACGCATCTTAAATTTCGTGACTAGCAGTGGAGCTGATTCTCCAGTGGCAGACTGGGAATGCCGTTTGGAGCGTCTTGAAGAGGTATGGAGTGAATACCGCGACATCGTTCGAGCCATGGTAGAGAAGAGCGATGGCGAGGAGGAGGCCCTGGTGGAGATTCAAGTAGATGCAGAGGAATTTGAAGAGCGCGTGCTGAACACAAAAGGTAAACTTCGAGCACATATCACTGCGAAATTGCACGCGTCTGGCGTATCAAATGTTTTTGAGTCCACTCGCGGAGACTGTTCGGTTGCCGATATTTTATCATCGCAAACGGAAGTTTTAAGTAATTTGGCCAAGCAGGTGTCTGGACCAAATTTAAGTTTCATGCCAAAGTTAAAAATCAAATCGTTCTCTGGGGAGTTAACTGAGTGGAAATCTTTTCATGATTCGTATGTCACTTCCATTCACAACAACTCGGTGTACTCAGCGTGTCAAAAGTTTCAGTTGCTGAAGAGTTACTTGACGGAAGCAGCATACGAGTTAATTGGGCATATTCCTGCGACTAACGATAATTATCTAGAGGCATGGAGTAAGCTATGTGCGCGCTATAATAAGCTTGGTGTTATAGCGCATACTCAAGTTTCAAAGTTTCTTAGTTTGACAACTTTAAGTAGCCAATCTGTTTCATCTTTACGTAAATTATATGACGGAGCTGACGAGGTTATTCGTGGATTGCGCGCACTGGGCGAACAAGCAGAAAAGAGGGACATCTGGCTAATACATATTCTACTCGGTAAACTCGATTCGACAACTGCCAGGGAATGGACGAAGTTCACGAAATCAGACAACGATTTTCCAACATTAAATGAGTTTTTGACGTTTTTGTACAACGCATGTATCACGTTGGAATCTGTAACACCGGCAGCCACATCGCGTACGGGAAGCCGTTCAGTTGCAGTTAAGACACATCAAACGACGATAGAAATGAAAGTTAAATGCCAAAAATGCGGCGGTATACATGAGTTGCATCAGTGCAGTGAATTTCTTAGTATGGATGTTAAAGCTCGCAGAGCCTTTGTGGCCACTAAACGCATATGTTACAACTGCCTTAGAGTCGGTCATATATCAAATAATTGCCGCTCAAAATTCTCGTGCCGTAATTGTCGAAAACGACACCATAGCCTCTTACATGAAGATAATCAGCAAACGCAGAAGTTAGAGTCATTAGTGGACTCTGCAGTTAATGTGAACTTTCACGCGCTACCTGCCATTAACACTCTTTTGCCGACAGCGGTATGTCTGGTAAGCGATAGCTATGGGTGTAAACAGTCGTGTCGCTTGTTGTTGGACAGCGGTTCTGAGAAAACTATTATATCAGAGAGCACCGTCAGTCGCTTAGGGCTACATCGAAAGCATGCAAGAATACCGGTACATGGTTTGGACAACTCAGCTACTGGAATATCGCGCGGCTGGGTTTCTCTTCAAATAACTTCCAGTGACAACAATAATACGTTCACAGTCGATGCGCTAATTATGCCAACAATTGCATCGTTTATGCCGGCAAATGAACTAAATAAAGAGCAGTACATTTCTTTTTTGTCTTTAGACTTGGCGGATCCATTGTTTTTCATACCTGCGCCAATAGACATTCTTTTGGGGAACGATAAATTTTTTGAAATTTTGAGGGGCGAAAAGATTAGAGGAAAAGAACAAAATTTATGTGCTCTTTCAACATCACTGGGGTGGATCGTAGGTGGCGATTTAACCAACAATGCGAGCAATAGAAGCGTGGGAGTATTTCTTAATAACGTAGACATCGACCAAACACTTACACGATTTTGGGAGACGGAAGAGGTCGAATACGCACATCAATTGACAGACGACGAGCTAAGGGCAGAGCAATCATTTTCGAGTACGTATACGAGATCGGACGATGGCAAGTTTAGCGTTGAGCTTCCTTTTAAAACTAAAGTTAACCATTTTGGAAATTCTTTTGAGTGCGCACTTAAGCGACTGCAAGCAACAGAACGCAGGCTTGCAGGCAACCCGGATCTAAAATCGCAGTATTCAAATTTTATGGCGGATTACATCGCTTTAGATCATATGGAGAAGATCCCAGATGAGGAAATTAGTAAATCACCTAACGAGTGCTGCTATTTACCTCACCATCCCGTTTTTAAAAACGATAGCACAACAACGAAGCTACGCGTTGTTTTTGATGGATCTGCACGTAGTGGAAGCCACTCGTCGCTGAATGATGCGCTGCTTATTGGGCCATCGCTTTTGAGAGAGATTTTTGATATTTTACTCCGGTTCCGTCGACATCGCTACATAATGTCTGGTGACGTCGAAAAGATGTACCGCATGATTTGGGTGCACGATTACCACCGGGATTTCCAACGTATTTTGTGGCGAAGTTCACCCGAGGAGCCGGTGAATCACTACAGGTTAAAAACTGTGACTTATGGCACAGCATGTGCACCATTTCTTGCAGTGAGGGTATTGGAAGAGCTTGCAAAAAAATCTCAAGACACTCATCCTTTGGCATCACAGGTAATTTTCAATGATTTTTATATGGATGACGTTATGACAGGGGCAGAGTCTTTTGACGACCTTCTTAAAATCCATAGAGAGCTAGTTGCTCTTCTTAAAGGTGCAGGTATGAATTTGCGTAAGTGGAGTAGCAACTGCAATGAGTTACTAAATTCTCTTCCCGAAGTAATGCGAGAGATGTCGCCTGTTAACTTGGAGCCACCGAAAATGCTCAAATTACTTGGAATGAAGTGGAACCCTGTTAATGACGTATTTTCATTTTGCCTTTCATACTCTTCATCGACAGTGGCAACAAAGCAGTCGATACTGTCAGATGCGGCGCGCATATATGACCCTTTAGGTTTTCTTACACCATGCACAGTTTTGATAAAAATGTTTTTCCAAGAGCTGTGGCTTCTCAAATTAGACTGGAAGGACGAGGTTCCGACTAGCGTTTCGGCACATTGGTTAAAACTCAGAAGCACACTTTCAACAATAAATTCATTGCAAATTCCAAGAAGAGCATTGTTCGCACTAGGTCGTAACGAATTACATGGCTTTTGCGATGCTTCTCAAAACGCGTACGCTGCCGTCGTCTATTGCCGTTCTGAGTATGAGGGTAAAATAACAACTCAACTTGTGGCTGCAAAGAGTCGCGTCGCTCCGCTCAAGCAAATATCTTTACCTCGTCTGGAGTTATGCGGTGCTGTCCTTCTCTGTCGGCTGATGAATCGTGTAGTGAAGACTCTGCAATTCGATAGAATGGCAGTTCAAATGTGGACGGACTCATCGATCGTTCTTCATTGGTTATCGGCTGTGCCGCGGCGCTGGTCTGTTTACATTGCAAATCGGACATCGGAGATATTGACTAGTTACAAAAGCTCTCAATGGCATCATATTCGCTCATCACACAACCCAGCTGATCCCGCTTCTAGAGGCGTATGGCCTTCGGAACTACACACATTGAACATATGGTGGTATGGTCCCCCTTGGCTCAACCAACAAAAGGAGTTCTGGCCGAAGTCAAGTGCGTTGTCAGACATTCGTCATGGCGATCTAGAAGAACGTAAGAATCAACCAGAAGCTCACACTAAACTCTTCTTTCTATCTACAGAAGATCATATAATAATTGGTCCACTGTCATCGCGCATTTCAAAGTGGTCTCGACTAGTGCGCTCTGTGTCATATTGTCTACGATTTATTGGTTCTGTATGCAAACGAAAATATGAAACGTTCCTGTCATCTAATGAACTCAAGGCTGCTACCGTCTTCATCATACGTGCCGTTCAAGAAGAGCTGTTCTCAACTGACATTGCTGCCATGAATAAAAAAATCGCCATTTCTAACAAAAGCAATCTTTTGCCACTATCACCATTCTTAGATGACAATGGAGTGCTTAGGGTAGGCGGAAGAATCAAAAATTCATCAGCATCATTTGACATTAGACACCCCATCATATTATCTTCGAAACACAAGATTGTCGAGATGTTAGTTAACTATACACATATTTTACATTTGCATGTTGGGGTTACACAGCTTATATTTATTCTGAGACAACAATACTGGATTTTGGGCTCGCGAAATCTTGCGAGAAAAATTGTTCATAACTGTTTAACGTGTTTCAAGCTGCGAAAGTGTACTCAGACGCAATTAATGAGCGACTTGCCTATAGAGAGGGTGAGATTCCAACGACCATTTTCTAAGGTAGGCTGCGACTATGCTGGTCCTTTTTTACTAAAGGTTGAGATAGGCAGACTGCCGCGTAAGGCCAAGGGCTACATTTCTCTCTTTGTATGCTTCGTAACAAAGGCCATACACTTGGAGCTAGTCGGCGATTTAACTACCGAAGCGTTTATTGGCGCCTTGGATCGTTTCATTTCAAGGCGTGGACAACCGGAAGAAATTTGGTCTGATAATGCGAAAAATTTTGTTGGCGCTAAACGTAAACTTCATGAAATGTACCAGATTCTGGAAGCTTAACAACGAAGTTCCGAAGTTGCAGATTTTCTTTCTTTGAATGGCATTACTTGGCGTTTCATACCACCTTCATCACCACATTTCGGAGGGCTTTGGGAAAGCGGTGTGAAATCGGTGAAAACACATTTGAAACGAGTAATTGGCGAAACAACTTTAACATATGAACGATTTTACACGCTCTTGGCTCGTATAGAAGCGCTGCTGAATTCGCGACCACTGTGCCCTAGCAATGATGGAGAAATTGATGCCCTTACTCCTGCTCATTTCTTGATTGGGCAGCCATTTACTGCGCGAGCAGAACCTACCGTCGACTCGGCTGCAAATATACATCCGCAAAAGCAATGGGAAAAGGTAAAACACATGGCGCAAGGTTTCTGGAACCGATGGCACGCTGAGTATCTCACTAGTCTTCAGCAACGGAAGAAGTGGCAAAACGAAAAGACGAACTTAAAACTGCACGACATCGTTATCGTTCGCGAGCCTAATATACCTCAGTCGCAGTGGATGCTTGCAAAGGTTGTAAAACTTTTTCCAAGTTCTGATGGCAAGGTGAGAGTAGTTGCAATAAAGACCGCAAGAGGGGAGTACGTACGACCGGTAACCAAACTCGCATTGCTTCCTTCCTCAGTAGGACCTAGGTCCTCCAGCGGCCCGGAGGATGTTCCGTAACCAGCAATATAATTTAAGTTTCAAGTAGGGTATATATGTTCTCTGATACTACCTTTCATAAATATGTATGTAATTTCATTTCACATCAATACATAGCTAAATATACATATGTGCATAGGTTCTTTTATCCCATACGATTGTGTTGTAGTCCAGTTATGTACGGTAATATCAGCCCATAAGGCACCTGAGGTATTTATATTTTCTGGAGTAGACTCGTTTTTTTAGTTTCGCTTCAGCATCACGTGGATGCAGTAATATTTGAGTAAAACTTAAACGAACTTAAAATAAATTAGCGTTTGCCAAAAAATCAAAATCATTCGCTTTTAATTTACAGTCCGCTGGTTTAGCTACAACATCCTTATTCTTCGCGGCAAGAATAGCTCCTTCACTGAGCCAATCGTGATTTCTATATTTAGTTTGAATATGCGGAAACATTCTTTCGATCAGTTCTCCTTGCAATGTTTCTATGTGACAAAAATTATCAGGCAACAAAATTCGTCCTAATCTCTCATTGACTGCAGCTTTCCGTTCCCTATGTTCAGTACTTGTCCCGAGAGTACCTAGGCTGATTAATCGCTCTGTACTTGGACACGCATATTCGTAATCAACTGCAATGTATGTATGTTCGTCTTGCCACAATGTTGAATACTTCAGCCAAGCATTTATCTCATCCGCTTGAGTAAATCGAGATATTACAGGCAATGTTTGCGTAAAATCTCCTGCGAGCAGTATCAATGCATTTTTGAATGGTTGAACATTTCTACGCAAATCTCGGACCGATCGATCAAGAACCTCAAGAGATTTTTTGTGTGGCATCATTCACTCGTCCCAAACAATGAGTTTACATTTTTGTAATAAGTACTTTTCCTATACCGGATGTTCTGGAAATATTGCACATGGGAGTTTCGATGATTTGTATGTTCAATGGCAGCATAGGAGCTCAATGAGAAGTGTTTCCACCTGGTAACAATGTCGCAGATATTCCAGACGAAGCGGGAGCTACGACTATGTAATTTTTTCATCGAACCGTTGCCACAATCTTTTAAGGAATGTTCTCCTAGTTCCTCCTGGCGCATCCAAGTAGAAGGTCATTTATCATTTGCATCTTCTTACCACCAGCGGATTGGGAGTCGAACACTTTTAGACCTGGAATGTCGGTTCCCATTCGAACGCCAATCGCTTT
>NW_023464027.1:0-12085 GCF_013731165.1 Rhagoletis pomonella | reverse complement strand
TTTTTTTGAAATTAATAAAAACCAAAAACAAAAATTAAAAATTAAATGTTGCCTCTGACGACATTCGAACCCGAACATGCTGGGAGCTAAGAACTAACAGCTAGCATCTCTACACGTTCAGCTACAGCCAGACATGCAAATTTTCTTTCAAATGCTTAACTTCAATCACATTTCGTTAAAACACGAGCAGTGATCGGGTAACAATAAGCTGGTGCAGAGACACGAGCTGGTCAGCATGACAGAGGAGCACCTTCGTAAGTACTCCAATATACCACAAATAGACTACATGGTCCAACGATTTTTGCAGGGTTACAGCAACTCTCTATCAGGGGAAGAGTCTCGAATCAGGCTTTTCATAAATATTCTTGAAGGTCCCGAATTTTACTGGGGAATATACTTATATATTTAACACTATAGTCTGTGTACCGTACGAGCTTTTTAAAGACATGGGCATAGTTAAGCGGATAAAGCTATAACGGTTGCATTGGTTGGACAACAAAAAATCTTTCGACTCCGCACCCACCGACAGACAGTTGTAGTACCAAATAAGAAGAAGAAGTCTGTGTTACCCTGGTAGGCGGTCAGCCTTCCACTTCCATGAAAGTGGAGGGAAAAAATGTCTGCAGAATTACGCCGGAAAAGCACTTTTTACGAAGTCGAAAAAACTAAATTTTTGAAAAAAATAAAAATTAAACCTGCTCTGAGTAACTCTTCAATAGTTCTAGAGTTCCTGAAAAGGAAAAAAAAGTTCTGCAAAATAACGCAGAAAAAAAAATTTTTTTTTGGAAAAAGTTAAAAAAGTTAAATTTTTGAAAAAAAAAACAATAAAAAACTTTTTTTTTTTGTCGTTTTGCGTCATACCGTATGCCAACTTCCCAGACATCTACGTCAGGTATATCGTTGATAATTGCACCTGGAGCAAAAATTGTCATTTCGATTCCGAAATCGTCAAATCGTTATTAGCGACTGTAATCTTCCTAATAACGACGAAAGCGTCAACCTGGCAACACACATGTTTTAAAAAATGTACCTATAATGATGTGCTTGTACCGAATATATTTGAAAAGTAAAAGAGATCTGAAAAAAGTACAATTGTACCTACATTTTCATCCCTGCTGTATATACAACAAACTCAAGAACTCAACTACATACTTTTTTCAGCTGGTAATTATGGTTTAAGTTGATATTAAATATTGAGTTTGGTCGAAGCAGTGAGGTACTCAAAGCTGCCTTGACAGCGAACTTTAACACTATACTTGTACGCATCGTGAACAGCTCACTAACTCAACACATAATTTAATACCTTACGAACTTATGATGTAATCATATACGCGCATATTTATGAATTATGTCGCTAATCAGGAATATTTTGTTACGACACGAAGCTTTTTTAATATGCCAACGTCAGCAAATCAGAGCAGCTGTACGACATTGTAGCTGCTATAAAACTAATAAAAGTGTTATATAAATAGTAATAAGAAGAAATACAGCTATACATACATACACTTACAAAAACATACTATACGTATGTATAAACATAGTAATGAAAGGTATCACTGGGGATGGCAAAAAAAAATATCGATTAATTAATCATGTGATTAATCACAAGCAAAAAAGTTAATTGCAATTATTGAGAAATAATCGTTTAATCGAATTTTTAAAGCCACTTTTTTACAGCGAGTATTCACAAAACAACTTTTCCATAAAAAATTAATAATTTTCTTGTTAATTAGCCTTAAATAAAATAAAATAGCGGTGATAATTACACTACGCGACAGTCAAAATCGGGATGGGATGAAACCAACGGGAAATGTTATATCGGTCAAAAACAAGTTATACCTGTCCCGGCGTTTCGCTGGGTCACGTCTAGCAATCGAGATATATATAACTATCATATAGGGGAAATTGTCACCTTTGGTGGTCTTTTTTTGACATAACTCGCGAACCACTAATCCGATTTTGCTCAAACAAATTTAAAAAAATTAAAAATTACAATTCCTTTAATCTGTTCATATAACGTTTTTCTTTATAATCAACAGTTTTGCCGGTAAAAATAAATGTATGAAGAAAAAAAATATTTTTTGCCTAAAATATTAAATTTTTTAAAACTGTTGATTATATAGAAAAACGTTATATAAACAGATTAAAGGAATTGTAATTCTTAATTTTTTTAAATTTGTTTGAGCAAAATCGGACCAGTGGTTCTCGAGTTATGTCAAAAAAAGACCACCAAAGGTGACAATTTCCCCTATATGATAGTTATATATATATCTCGATTCCTAGACGTGACGCAGCGAAACACTGGGACACGTATAACTTCTTTTTTACCGATATAACTTTCCCCGGTAGTTTGAACCCTTCCCGATCACTGACCCCTACCATTTGTCTCACAGTGTTATTTATTATCTAACCAAATTTGCAAAAACAAAAGTTTTGATACAAAGTTTTTGATAATAACAAAATAATAAAAGATTGGCGTTTACACATATGTTAGTGTTTGGCCAAGCTTCTTCTCCGATTTGTGGCATGCGCCTTGATGCTGTCAAACAAAGGGGGAGGACCTACAGTTTTACGCCGACTCCGTACGGGCAGAGTTAAACTCGGAGGTTTGCCATTGCCTGCCGAGGGGTGACCGTTGTTAAGAAAAAACATTTTCCAACATTTTGTTTGCGATGTTGCTTTGACCAGGGCTTGAACGCAGGCTCTGCGGAGTGGTTCGTTTGTGATTCTAGTGACGACTCGCTACCCGTTTCCATAAGACCATCTGCGCACATTATTTTATTTCGCAAAGAACTTCATTACTGAGGCCAATGCTAACAGATATTTGAAATTAATTTTTTTGAACCTCGGGTCGAGTAAAGTTGAAGCTGAAAGAAGTCTCATGAGGAAGTGTGGTGATTTCCGAAATAGCTATCACTTCTACCATTTTTTTTTTTAAATTATTGTTGCTTTTCCACAATAAGTTTTCATTAAAATACGGCCTCGAGCTCAATAAAAATTGTTGAATATATTTGATACAGCTAAAAAAAAGGAGTGTTCCGATGGACGGCTTTTAGACAACTACAGAATTCATATTTTATAAAAATATTTTTATGATTATTTTACAACTAATCGATTAATCGCTGCCATCCCTAGGTATCACACATGTGGGAGCAACTGCTACATAGCAGATTGTCATTACCGCTCAACACTGCATTCGGCTCGAATATTACCTGTTCAAGGCGTCTTATTAGCTACACTATAATGGCATTCTTTTATGTGTGTATTGGTGTCTTATTGCGCTACTGGCTGTTGACATATGCGCATTAACTTTGATACGCACTTCGCAGCCACAGATATGTATGTATATACTTTAAGGCGCATAACAGCTGGTTCACTATCGCATACGCCACCACAATCACTGCTACTACTACTACTAATAAATACACGCTTCGCTATCATCAATGCCTGCCTGTCAAGGTACGCGAAATTATATTTATTATGCACACTTTGGTTTACAACACTCATACGAGCATAGGTATATATGTACATCATTGCTTTCTTTATGCTGCACTCGGCGGTAAGCTCGCGAAGTGCATTACTTGCGGTGACATGCAATATATGAGCTGCTTCCACTGAAGTGTAAG
The DNA here is from genome assembly GCF_013731165.1 of Rhagoletis pomonella. NCBI lineage: Eukaryota > Metazoa > Arthropoda > Insecta > Diptera > Tephritidae > Rhagoletis > Rhagoletis pomonella. The sequence goes on along the minus strand of NW_023464027.1, from coordinate 8,459 downwards.
ACTCAGTGGCGTGATTAGCTGCTGGTGTGTAAATATTTGAGGGACTTCTTCTTTTAATTGAGTATCAGTTTTATAGGACTACGTAAGTGTGTGTGAGGGGCGTGTTATTAGCGAACTTTATTTGTTACTTACTTTTTAAGTAATTTTTTTTTACACAGAAATTGGATTTTGTATATTTTATAGGAACTTAAAAAAAAATAAATCTTAACTACTCAGAATAATTTCTTGTATGCCATACTTAGATACCAGGGTCACATTCACTCAGTGTTACATTCGGTTTGTTACTAAATTACCAAAGAGTTTGCCTAGAAGAAGACAGTTTCGAATGCTTACTCAGTGTATGATCTTGCTTATTATTTTATTTCACTACTTAGCAACTTTATTAATGTCGATTGCACTTCGCAAATGGCTTATGAAATAATTGGTTGAAATCGTATATTACTTGTCAGCTCAAACCTTTGAGCCTTGACTCATGCGAAGACAATCCTGCCACATATCACTTAATTACCAATTTTTTGAACTACCGGTCGGTGTTCGCTGAATTAGATTTAGCGACAATGTCGAGGTAGGCAAATAGAGCCACTTATCAGTGAAGCTCTAACTGAAGAGGAGAGGCAGGACTCCTACACTAAAAGCTTATGGTGATAGATGGCTAAGCCCATTGAGTGAAAAACTCGAGAGGACATTGAAAGAAATTTACAACTGGAAGAAAACCTTAAGAAGTCTGACTTAATTTTTTTTCACTCCATCCTAGTCTCCACCACATCTAGAAAAAGTACGCTAACTCTTAAGCCATTAAGGAGTTATTAAAGACAATAAATGGGCGCGAAAGTTGAACGTGAAAAATAGGGGTAAGAAGGCCTCCCAATACCTTGGAGGCTTGCAGTCAAATGTTCGCTTAGATATGTAGCCTACCTATTCTACTGAAGCTTGGGCATACGCAGCAGTTTTTAGAGAAATAATACTATACGGTGTTTTGATATGATGGTCGGTGGTACAAAAAATAGACATACATACATCAAAACCAACTGCTACTAATGCATGTGATTCGGTAGCGGCCCTAACTCTTCAACACAGACATTAGGGACATATGTTGGTCGAAAAGCTTCACCTTTTAGCACAAAGAATACTTGTAAATTGTAAAAACCCACTAAAATGCGTATTGTGACAAGGGTAAAAGCCTGAACACGCAATTTCTTAGTAATATTAGGGCGTAAATACTATTGGACAACATCAGGTATCACAGATTAGACAAGGTAACCCAACCCAACCTTAAGTTTCTCTCATTTAATTGGGGGACTGATGTCCCGAAATGACACTCATTTGAAAGATGATTGGTTAATGTCACTAAAAGAAAATATACCGTGTAAACGCTCAAAAAAGTAGGGTAAAAGTCGTAAATATCTGTAACTAAGCGCCAGCAACTTTCTCCAGATGGGTTAAGGTCCGTAGTAAGTCTGATATGTATTTTAAGTGGCCTACTAATGGAATCGATAACTATATACTTACATATATTGTAGAAACGAACACACTATAACTTCATTATCGTTGGACTTACAAATAGACTGAAATGCACATCCAACTTTTAAAAATTTGAGACATTTCAACAGCTCGAATACGAGATCTATTATTATCTTGAAAACTCTGAATTGAAAATGGTAGCTTGATAAAAAAAATACTCATAAAGAATCACATTACTTGGCAATGGGTTAAAGATTTTAGTACAGCTGACACGTCGTTTTCGTCATCAGCTTACGCAACTAAATAAAAAATTTAGCTTTTTTTATAGTTGAGAAAAAAAAAGTAAGTGCGCCTGGGCCACACTGTAGAAGTGAAACTTACGTTACTTATCTATCTATACATACACACATCTGCTTTTGCTTAAGGTTATATTTTTTCGCTTTTTTTCTATCAATGTAGATCCCTACCTCTACCACTGCTCGTTTTAATAACATTCATGTTATTCTGTTTTTCCATTATCTTCATTTTTATTATTATACTCTATCGATAACAAAATCGATTATAACGTCCATCAAAATACCGATACCAAAATCGATGACAAATTCGATAAAAATTTCAAACGCAACATCGATAATACCATTGGTAGCTAAATCGATTAGAAAAAAAAAAATAAAAATATCGATAACAAAATCGATAACAAAATCGATAAAGATTGAGTCTCTGTGTCTCTCTCTATATCCTTTCCTGTTTAATTACCTCTATTTTAATCTTTCTTCCCCTATCATCCTCCTCTTTGTCTTTACTTTTGTGTGCATCATATTTTTCAGCTACATATTGCCTTTCACATTTGCGTTATATATATAAGTAAAGTGTTTAGATTTACCTTGGTCTTCATTTTTGCCTTTATCTTTACGCATCTTTGTTTTTTTTTGTTATTTTTACCTTTGCCTTTATCCTTTTCTTCTTTTATGTACGTAGTCACCTTTACTTTCATTCTTGTATTGGTCTTTTTCTAAGTGTTCTTCTTTAACCTTTTGTTAGCAAATTTTTGTTAAGTTTATAGATACCACATGCATACACATAAGAAGCACTTGTTTCTGCCCCAACCATTTCCGTTGCCCCATTTCCGTTGCACCATTTCCGTTGCATCATTTCTGTTGCATCATTTCCGTTGCATATACACAAGAAGTACTTGTTTCAGCCCCAATCATTTCCGTTGCACCATTTCCGTTGCATCACTTTCGTTGCATCATTTCCGTCCCAACCAGATCCGTGTGCAATTTCTGCTGAATTTGCCAATTTACTCCCAACCAACCAACCGCCGCTAAAGAAGTTTCACTTCAAAAACTTCACAAGTGCCCTCCACTACACTATAAGAACATGTTGCTTATGGAAATCGACTAGCTTTCCAACTAGTCTTTTCGCCTTTGCCCATTTACCAATATTTCCCATACACAGTCGCATCAACTTGCACTGACACTCTGTGACATCCTAATTAATTAGTGGTCTCACGTTTTGGGCGCTTAGAAAATATCCTGAAGCTGTCAACATCACTGCATAACGAAGACATTTTGACGCCAATGCCGCGACTAATTGTTGCGCGTCACAGTTAATGAACGCTGCCGTCTCAATAGCTTCGACCGTAAAGTGATACGATTTTTCCGCAATGAACTCGATTTGATTGACTTTGGTGGGGGTGACTTGAACTCCAGTTGCCGCTTTTCCACTTGACTTTGTTTTTCTGAGAGTCACTATTCGTGCTGAATGACATAATCTAATTGAAAAATCATTTGAGTGCAGGGAATTTGTAATTTTTGAGGACGCATTTTTTATACTTTCTTTTGTTTTGGAAAATTCGTCATAAGGAAATGAAAGAAGTCTTGCCAAAGCGTGCGATGAATGGCTAATTAGAAGGCGAGTTTCTTAATGTAATTAACAAAGAATTTTGACGATTGTGTTGAGTGGAAATAAAGTTTTACATACGTGTGGACTAAGCGGTTTGAAACTGAAGAAAATTGTTGTTTTCTAAATTAGGAAGAAAATGTGTAGATGCGCGAAGAGTGAAGTCTGTTTTCAATGAAAGTATAATATGATTATATGAAAGTAAGATGTGATTATTAAAAAAAATATATATTTTTTAATTCAGTGCAATGTGGAATATCGGTATGTGTGTCAAATAAAGCAGAAAATGCTTTAGAAGTGAAAACAATTAAATTTTTTTATGCACAAGGACGAATGGGTATTGAAAAGTAATTTTTTTATACCTTAAACCTTTTTCAGTTGTACAAATTTTCTCTTTTATTCGATTCCGATATTTGTATTCAAAATTTGCGACGAATATTTAAAATATTTTTTTTTTTTTTGAATTAGCAGTATCTATTTTTCAAATATCTAAGCATTTTTTAAAAATGCTGGCTTCATAGTAAAAATTCAAAAGCGCTGTTTTACTATATTTGGCCTCTACTTTTTCGAGTATATTTCTTGCAACTTCTGGTCTGAATAAAAAAAGTAAAAATTCAAAAAAATGCTTGCTTTTATTTATGAAGTAACTAACTACTGGTCCATAATCTCTCTCCATTCAGCATTGAAGTTGATTTTTTTTTCACCAAAACGATATATGTATGTACATATGTGTGTAGACTTATTTCGCTATCAATAAAAAAACCCTTTGCAGGTTTCGAAAAACGAATATTACCTCCAAGTTTTGTATCCTTAAAATATATTGCCATTTTTTGACTGTCGTCTCTACAAGAAAAGTAATTTTTTCTATAGTTCTAAGATTTCACACTCCATCTCATATACGAATGTATGTATGTACATATTTTTTAACTTTGAGCTGTCAAACTGACAGCTGCAACACAGCTGTCAAGTTTGATAAACTCATTGTAAGATATCTTGCCGCTATACATACATGCACACAAGTGGCATGTACTTTTTGGGCCATTTGCAAAAAAAAACAAGGAAAGAAAAATCAAAGTTTACACTTAACAGTTTACTTAAGTTTTTGATGCATACTTTTTGACGGTATTACAACTTAGTACACATTTGCATTCTTTTCTGCAACACCTTTGAAATAACTGCTCATAGAATACATATAACTATGTATATTTAAGGGTGTTTTTGTGTAGATATCAACCCTGCAGAGAAATCAGATAGGTTTTCAGTTATTCTGACAAATTCTTAAGAATAATTTTTGCACACAAAATAGCTAATTTAATTTTTTTGAGCCTCATAACTATATTTTGCGATGTTGGCTACAGGCATTTCTTCGAATTTAATTTAGGCAGATCTCTTAAGAGGTATTGCATATTAGTTTTGTTCAATTGCATGTCTAGCCTGTTTAACCTCTTTCCTACAGGGTATATGCTGTTTTTTAAACATCACATGGAATGAAAGGCTTTGTTCAACTTGCCTATCTGGGAAGTGCCAAGCTGTGATATGCACTTGTCAGGCGAGTTTGGTTAGTAAATGTTGCGTTCTTTTTTGTTTGTTGCATAATTTTAGTGTTGCATGCCATGTGTTACTGCAATTCTTTTCTAAGATTTGCATGAGTTTTGTATAAGAAAACTGCGAAAAGTTGAAATTCTGCCAGAGGGCATATTTTCGGATGCTTTACGATGAAGAGTTTGAAGAATATAAATTTTTGGCGAAATTTAATTCCATACATACTATGTAAACTTATGAAATATATTACAAAAACGACAATGAAGAAAATATTACTTTATATACATAGGTGCCACTCACCTCAATAATACTCCGTTATTTGCGCAAATAATGAGCCTTTTTAGTATAAAAAGTAACTTAACTTTCGTAGATAGTCTTTATATGTAAGAATATAATTTTAGTTTCATGCCAATGCTAAATTGGTATTTTATTTGATTTAATAAATTTGAAAGTGTGGCAGTTCTTCATAAAACTCTTTCAATCCAATTCGGTATAAATATGTAAGATACAATTAACTAATTGACTAAATAAAATTTTACTTTTAAAACAGTTTGCGATCCTCTTCAAAAATATTTTGTAGCAAAGTTTCCTTTATCGTATTTTCTTAGCATCCCATTACTGAAACAAGCCCTTCAAAAATGTTTAAGAAATAAAGCTTAAACATTATTTTATTTTTAAAGTTTATTTAAACCTCTCTCGGTAGACAATAATATTAAATTCGTTTAACTTGTTGATTTAGTGCTAAACATCATTTTCAAAATAAAGATTTCTCAAGTACAAATATTTCATTCAAATTGATAATCAAATTGATTTCAAAATTTTGAGCAGGTGGCAACCCTCTTCAAAGTTATTTCGAAATAAATTATTTTAGAGTTTCTTTCGTTTGACCAACACAATATTAATTTATTTTATTTAAACTATTAATTGATGGATTTTACCTATTAAAAAAAGGTGCCAGCTCTTTTGAAGAAATATCCTATATATATCTCCAGCTTACAACCTCTCCGTGTATCAAATTTGATTAACATTCGTCAAGCCGTTTTAGCGTGTAGCAAAAATACTCACACACCCATTCGCTCAAAATCATAATATTAATAGGATTCGGAAGGATATCACACTTCTAAATATTTAGAGATTATATTATTGGATAGGACTATAAGGCATAAGAACATATCCGTCGAACCCATATACAATTAAGGAATTTTTCTACGGCATTCATGGAACTGGACGCACATTTTGGAAGGGTGAACGCAGGTCTGGTTCACTGAACTAGCGGACCAAAATGTAAAAATCAAATTCATGCGAATAGCGTCAAAGACAGGCTTGCTTCTTAATACAATAAATAATTGTAACTAATTTTGTGTTTTTTTATCTCTTTTACTAATAAAAGAATATTAAGCGTATAAGTTGGCTAGTCGATGCAAATCAGTTAGCTGTATCAGATAAAAGTTTGTTTGTGTGATTTCGATTAGTTACTTATTAAAAGTTTAACGGTGCGTCTATTGAAATTTTTTTTTCCTGAATTTAATAAATGAAGTTTATATACCTCTGTAAGTTCAACGTGAAAAGTTGGACTTGAAATTACTTTATTTTAATGTTCCAATAGAAAAAAAAACTAACAGATTAATAATCAGCCAACATAAAAACTCCGAAATACTTCTAAAACCCCCAAGAAACAAGTTTCGAGCGAATTCAATAAATTTGTTTTAATTACTCCGCCATAGTGGTTCCGCCAGATGGAATTTTAAAAATTTATGGTCAGATTCGTGATTAGCGACGCCAAATACCGCCGAGTAATAAGTTTCGAGCAAATTCAATAAATTTTTAAATATTTGCCCGCCATGTTCGATCCGCCTTATTGGATTTTTGAAACCTGACTGAAGATTTGTAATCAGTGGCCCCATAAACTAGTAGATACGAAGTGGTGTACAAATCCATCAACGCCAATCTATTAAAATTTTCGGATGCTATATAAATCCACGTAGGGACACAATAGATTTTAAAATTACCCTGTCTCCTCTTACTCCCCGAAAGAGCTCCGACAGCCTCCTAGCGTTTCCACCAGGAGTCTAGAATCCCATCGATTTCAAGAGAGACCGTATTAGTATTTTCTAGAACTATTTTGGGCTAACGATTGCTGTTAAAATTTTTATAACTGCATGGCCGATAGAAAGCCCATTTGCATATGCCAGCCATAGTTCTTTTTCAGGACTTTTTACTTGGAACTCTTTCGTTTCTGATAATGGCGTGAGCGGCCAACGCTCTGTTTTGTCAAAGTATATATGTAATATGATTTGATTTGAGTTCAATTACGAACTGCATTAAAGCAACTTATATGTACGACGCCATACATATATGTATGACGTTCATTTAAACAACGCACAGTGGGACGCCCGCATATAAGCTGCGGCCAAAAGTAGTAACTGAACTAGAAATTCGCTGAAATTTCGTATATGCGTTATTCGACTCTTATGAATGAAGAAATGTGCAAAATGGTAAAATTCAACGCTCTACCACGCCCACAGCTCTTGTGGGCGGATATAGTAAATGCTATCCGATTTTGATTAAATTCAGAGCATATGCTGGTGTTAACGAGAAAAGCACAAAATTCGAAAGATCGTCAAAATCGGGTTACATTATCGTCAGTAATTTCAGAAATATAGGCGCAAATTAAAAAAAATCGTTTTTGATGAAATTGGGTGTGCCCTGCTCGTCCAAGCTAAACTTGGAAGATAATAAATAATTTCCTATTATGGTGGGCGCCAACTGTACAACTTTTTTGGCTCCAAGTACTAAATTTTTTGAATTTTGGAGAAAATGAACAGGCACATTTATTTTATTTCTAAAGAAGTTTCTATTTCTTCATTTAAAAAATTACAAAACGAAAACATTTACAATACCTGCATACTAAATTATGTGCACGATATTTGTTTACACTGAAATTTTCAATGTTACCTACATTTTATACAACAAATGACTCTTGCCATCGAAAACGGATCTCGTCCTAAGAAGCGTCCATTTTTGGCTGAATGTTAAATGTGATTAATAGATTGGCGAGTCATTAATATCTACACCTTCTTCAATTGTCATTTTATATTGCATGTTATTTATTATTTATGTACATAGCAGAGTCTTTCCATTCAGCACTGCAATAAAAATTCAACAAATTTACAGGAGGTGTGTCTATAAAAGGAATAATAGACGCTGAGCTCGCAGTTCCTCGCAGCTGGAAGTATTTGCGATATGACACGCATATTTAATGTTTACTTATCCTAAGTATAATTTAGCTCGCTTCCTAGGTCCTTTGTAAATATCCCTTTTTAAAGCACTCGAAAAATTTCATACTCACAAAATTATGTAGAATTTCAAGCTTAACTCTTTCGTACATTTTAAAAGATTAAAAAAAAATTAAAGCAATGCTTGACCACAGATATATTCAAAAACTGCTCATCAATCAGATTGACTTTTTATGCTTGCGACAAAATCAAAATTTTTTCTTACAAATTTATTTGTTCGCATTGCTCCTACTTTAAGCTCGTATTATGACTGCAAAT